>NC_051128.1:6904862-6983422 GCF_014839805.1 Manduca sexta
ACCATTATGAGACCTATTACTCTTATTTAATTTATATTGTTCATTATATTGAGGTTTTAGAGAGTATTTTATAAATAAGTAGTTTTATAACATTGTGTTATAATAGACCACAATTGGAATATAGACTTTATTATAAGTCAGTAGTCTTTAAAATAAAAAAATATTCAGTACTTAGGCACTGATTTAAATGACGTGACGTATGTATCTTGACACGGAAGATTAAAGTTAATTGAGAGACGACCTTAGTTCTGTCTGCGAACGTTTCGGTATAATCGATTGAACCGAGAATGTTAGACAATAAATCGGTCGAACGCGTCCAAAACGAACACACGAACGTTACCGTATCTACTTGCAATCATTTTGTGTGAAAGGGAAATAAATACTTGTCTGTCAGATGTCTTTCACAAAACAATGACATGATTTATCGGTTGGTAGATAAATGTTTACGTGTAGGACATAGACGCGTCCGTTAACATCCACAGTTTGTTTAAGTACATGATAAGATTAATGCGACGTTAATAAAATTTAATAAAACAATATCGTGAATTGTTATTAGCAATTCCAACGTTCCGTTGTCTCGACTCGTCAGTGTACACTACACTCGGAATGCATATTTATATGAGCGCAGTAAAGTTCATACGATTACTGACGGACGTTTATCTGGTCCCTATTGGCTGTGGGACTGTGCGAGTCCATGCAGACGGGTGCGGCGGCGCGTATGAGAAGCTGGTCAGTGGCCGCATTCCTACTAGTTGAAAGTAACACGGCATCCGGCTGCGAAAAATTGCCGCCTGGCTAGACCAGCCGGGGGATTCTGCTTCTTATATATTAACATATAACGTTGAAGTGCCATTGCTAATGCACTCGCTGGCGGCTGCATTTTATCGATTTGAGGTGGGATTGCGCCACAGTGGTCGGCGAGCTCGCAAAGTGCGCGCAGGCACGAACCAGCTCCATGCTGAGATTGTCCTATCACAATGATTTAGATAACTGTCCCTACAATATAAATGAGTCTGTTTGAAATATTTTATTGTATTTATCGCTGTATTGAAAGGTTGACAATCTATTAATCAGTTCATAGGCGCATGCAAACTTATCTGTTGTGTTTAACAATAGAATATTAAAGTACAATGCATTTTCAACTTTATTTGCAAATGGCAAGCACGCTCGTTTGTGCGCTTACGGTTTTTGGGTTTGTAATCCGACGTACCTGGGTGTTAGCTAAATTAATGATGCGTGAAATGAAATTACTTGTTTACGGTTCTACAATGTGTAAGAAATTTCATTGATTTGATTTAATTTCATTGATTTGATTAATAAGGAAATGATTACAAAGTGCTATTATTGCTAGTGTCTCAATTAAGAAATGTTATTAATAGTTTTTGCTTTCGGGGGACACAGGGCAGTCGATTTTTTTTTTTCGAATGGCCCCTTGCTGTTTAATGTACAATGGCTTTACGACAATGGATGAATTGTCATTTGCGAATGTATTAATCTGGCGAGAAGACATTTCTATGTTCGCTTTGCCCACAAATAAGTAAAGTAGGCCAATGACGCGTTTTCAATAGGTTTCCAAGCAATATTTGTTCGGACACGCCGGTGAGTCTGGTGTGAACGTGTATTTACACTGAAGCGATTATTGCGGTTTGAGCTGACTAACGGCATCAGCTTTTCTCGCCGTGGCTTCACCGGAACTTCCAAAACAAGTTTTCGTGGGAATTTATTGACACATCAATTGTAGAAAATAAATTTATATTTTTTGTTAATAATATTGTATAATTCCTTTTTTTAAGGAACTTAATCAAATGTCGATTGACATTAATATTAATTAGTTAAAATTGGTATCATATCATAATATTTAAAATATGCCGAAGGAAACCTCCACAACAACGAAAATAAAAGACGCTGGCCGAAAATGTAGACAAGGATGAAAAACAAATGTCAAAGAGTGGTTTGTGTTACAACAGGACAGGCTGGCCGCCGCCGCCGCCGCCGCCGCCGGACCGGAATGAAAGTGTGCAATTATTTTGTGTTCGATTTAAAGTCGCGCCGAACGTGAACGTGCGCGTATTACGTGCATAACATAGAGTACGTTTGGTTCGTGCGAATTTTTTGCCCGTCTGGCTTGCAGGTGTTTACTTGTGCCGCTGTGCGGGCGTCGAGACCCAACGCTTAATTTTTTTCTGTTGAGCCCCGATCTTTTGTTTGTTTTGATCGTTTTTTCACCTCATCACGTCGCTGGATTTACGCACGCATTTATAGGCAACGTTTTTCCCCAAGTTTCTTCGAGGTAATTTATGAGCAGGTAAACCAAAATCGTATTTCTTCTTCGTTTTAACTTCTTAATGTTAGATTTACGGACGTCTCCATTGTTATTTTCGGTACGTGGTTTCTTGTGGCTGTCTGAAATTTACCGGTGGCTGGGACCGGTTTTGTCAGTTTTCGTGTGCAAGCCATTTGGACCTTCCACTCCCACGAGCCGAATCCGTGCCATTTAATTTTAAGATACAGGTCGGTGGCGAGCTTGTTTATTTAACGGCCCTTAGTTTACGTAACAAGTCGTGTGAATGGTGAAATGAATGGCGCGGTTAACAAGGCGGGTGCGTATACGCAGGGCGGGCCTCTCTAGTGGTATTGAGTTCCGTTATGTTGCGGTCATCAGTCTCTCGGAACGGGTTGCGGGCCCCGGAGGCGATACACCGGAACTGTCGCCAATGTATACGGCACAGGCGACGCGGCGGCGACGGGACACGTCGCGCACACGTTGTGCACGTCGCGCGTGTCGCCGGGCCGCGTGACGTGTCACCCCGCACGCCTCACGCCTCGCCTCATCACGTGCCGCACATAATAACCCGCCTGCCTTGGCTTTCCTGCCGGAGCGGGACGCGGACGCACTATTTACTTATGGTTCGCACTGAATGACAACTACCGGAACCAGTTCCTCTATCGTACGGTACAAATCAGGAGCTTCTGCTTGGATTGCTTAGTATTGTAACGAGCGGTGCACACGAAATTGTATTCCCTAATAAGGCAAGCGATTGTATAATTTATTAGTACATAATCCATGGTTTAGAATTCTAATAAGTATCATATTTAATACTAGCTTTTCCCTGCGGCTCTGCAGCGTGTAATGATTTTCTGGGTTGAAACTCAGGAGTGATGTAGCTCCCTATTAATGTTTTCTTTAATCGGCTTAGTAGTTCCTGACATTAGCGTGTCCAAAGAAACATACTCTTCAGTTTTATAATATTATAAGCTCTAAATTTTAATATTTATGTTTATTTATGCATATAAAAAAATGCTTTATGCAATAGCGTGAAAGTCCCATAGTAAGCGCTTTCCTCTAATAAAGATAGTAACGCCCTACCCCATATATTTTAATAAGATGCTATTGTAAGTATTGCATTGTGCTCTTCACCAACATTAGATTTGTCAATGACCAATACTTTTTGTTATAATAATACTCATAATTTCCTTTGAATTGGAACACAAAAAGTGTGCGTACACTACTTTACATCTTGATATATATGATGTACTAATGCTCTGTACATATACGTCAATGATTTTACAAAAAAGTATGTAACGGTAACAACTACCCTAAAATGTAGCAGGTTAAGATTTTCTGAGAAAATTAATTATTCATTTATTACATTTCGAACGCACACAAGGTATACCAATTATTATAGAATGAATGCTACAGGCATCCTCTCAGCCAATCTTTGGGTGGTAGAGAGATAACGGAGGCCGGTGAATTCGTCAGAAACTTCCATTTTTTTATTAAGAGACTAAAATTGAAAATTGATGATGAGTTATAATAAGTTATGGCATCGCAATAAAAATTGATTGATTTAAAAAAATCTAAAGACAAAACTATAACAAATAAATTGAAGTATTTTTCTATGAGAATGCACATAGCAATTTTTTCATTATAAACGAGCACTAAACAATCTAGAAATTTTCATTCATTCGTATGGAAGAGTATTCACAGAAATGTACCCTGTGAATACTCTTCATGTAAGTGAAATATTAAAATTCGATTAAACGACGCTCGTGGTTTAAACATTCATAATTCTTCACTAATACAGCTTTACAGAGACGCAGTTGTATTTATATAATATTTTATTTTCATTACTTTTATTCCATGAAAACAGTTTGACAAAGACGGTGCTACGAAATCATTATTTATTTATGTAGTCTATTTACATATCCATAATATAATTTTACTGCAAGAAGGAATTCTTCAAAAGGACCGTCACAATGCCAATGCATTATGAATCATAGCACATACTCTTTGGCTGTAATAGAGAGCCGTTCGTTGTTCAATACATAGCTATCTATTGATCTTTATTATACATCATGGACAACAATCTACGCGATAATCAATCCATAAAACGTTTAATAAAAGAAATATACGATGACAATAAGCTGAATAGAGTATTCAATGTGTAATTAATTGTTACATTTCCTGCATATTGAAGCCCGTATGCGCGTGCGCCGTGGCGGAGGCGGGGCGCGAAGGGAAAAGGGGGCTCCTAAGTTATAAATAATTTATGGGAAAGATAACTGTTATACCAACGCGTGCTGTACGTGCACCAAGCGCCAGCAAATGAGCTGATGAAAAATCAATAAATTCACAACAATAAATATTCAACGGCGGCGTTTCTTGCGCGTCGTCAATCAATTGTTTTTAAAACACTGCAGCAAATGACACGGAGAAAACGATATATTTATGTAACATTCATGATTTGCCGCGGCTTCGTATGTTTTGCATTATGCAGTCGTGTTTATCAGCTAGGAGACTTAATTGACTGCGCAAACTGAAACTGAACTGCGTATATGCGTACGTTACTAAGAGACGCGTCAATTTCATATATCATTACACTTTATTCGTCTTACTTATAAAAATTTCGCAAAGGTATGCTTAGTTAAAAGACAAATTTACTCGATCAGCTTTAAATCAAAGCCCGCTCTTGCCTTTTAATAAGATTTAAACTAGGAACCGGTGATGTTTTCGACAGCTATTTAAGCAATTCTAAACCTCTTAACGCTAAAAGAAGTTTATAAGTAAGACTGTATAATATATGTCTAATACTTAACAAATCAATATAAGATTGCTAATTTCATTTAGCCGTGCACGAATAGAAAGGTTGAGCCGACGACGTCGACACCTATTAGGGCCAGAGATGTGACCATAATCGTAAAACTAGTAAACAGCCCTTATCACGACCTGAGACCGAATACGTTTACCTAAGAGCTATTTTAATTAAGTGGAGGAGGGTCTTTTAGTACGGACCTTAACCGATAAATGGATAGGCCGGACCCGCGGGTGATACTCATGCACGTTACAAACTATTATACGAATTACACGGAATGGTGCGATAAATGCGAGGGATCGGCGGGTGTTCGCCAAACCGCAAAACAAATTCGAAGGAAACTTCAAAATCGCATCTAGATTCAACTTAACAAATTTATGTTAAAATATTCGGTTCCGTTTCAGTGATTTGCAATATCTTGCACAAATTTGAATGGAATTTCGGTGAAAGACACCAATGCGATGATTCACGAGGGTCATTGTTTCAGCGACAAAAATATTTTTCTGATAGAATTTTGAATACTGTTGCATTATCACCGTGATTTGCTTTTATTAGATTTTTTCTTTGCAAAGAACTTCCTTTTATATTGACCTATTCAAAATGTTCGGACAAGGTTACTTTTTATACTTAAATGTTTTGAAAGAGTTATCTACTTAGGCATATGCGTGGGTTAGATAACAGTAAACAATGTTGAATAATGTAATAAGTTATATAGTATGAATACTTGTAAAATACATTTTCAGCATGGATTCAAAAACAATATTCTCATAAGATATAACGGTACACCAGTGAACACATTATTTAATCCTATGAAGTACATAGGTACTATTGGTATAGACCAATGACACAATATGATTTATTCCCATATAAATAAGGGGCTAAATAATCTACTTATATGCTTAAATATGTTTATTGAGAATATTGGATCACACTGAAATTTGTACTCAATTATTATAAATTGTCAACATAAATAAAAGATTCAAAACATAATAATAATATGAAAGCTTACAAAAGATTTAAAGTAATTCTAAGAAGTATTTACAGAACCTCAGGAAAAATTGCGGCGATTCTTATGTCGTCTTAGATCCTATTAACCTTCAGCTTATCATCAACTAGTATTGAATCGACAGATTTCTTTGAATGTTAAATCCACAGCGATCATTGCTGTAAATTCTATAACCTAACCACAGCAACTAAGTTATAATCAGTTTGAAATATATTCAGTGCAACGGGCCGGCTATTTGCCGTATTGAAATAAGATAATCAATATATTTACCGTACTCATTGTACGTCAATGCAACCGGAGTCTGACCGCAGCGCCATCTCAGATGACAAATACTTGTGCCATAATAGGCTTGCCGCCGCGGTGGTCCTACATCTTCCCAGAATTTTATGTATTTATAAATGCCTTTCGATTTATCTGTTGGTTATTTGATTTTATGATTCAGTAATATTGCCATATATTTTTACGTTTAGCACTGGACTTAGTGCCTTCTAATGCAATTGAACTGACGTTACTATAAATGTATGTCGATCGTGCGTAATGAAGAGATCAAGTGTTGACTGCTGACGGTTCTCACGTGGTTTTGTTTTTTGCAATTGCCATCAAGTTATTTATTGATTGTAATCAAAATGGCTGTTGGCAGCGTTCCACTCGGTCTACGCTAAGCCTTAGGCGGTTACCGTGCGTTCGTGCTCGATTAATACTCGCCTCGCTTGTTCTTACAAGTTACATCATCCGATCCTCGAACGAGGAAAGATCTGTCAACAGATTCTTACACGTGTTCGACTTCTCGAGGACACAAAAAATGTCCTCGAACTTTCCTAGGTTTTAAATAATAAACATTAAACGGTACAAATTAAGTGATTCTTTTTTATTTGCATATAAAATTTTATTGCTCACCTCTTGGTTTTATTTTCGTAACTCACTCAATTATAAAATACGAATGTTTTAAATTCCCATTATGTTTCACAAAACAATTTATAAAAATGAAAGTGCTTTAGCGCTGTATTGAGAAACTAGTGTATCATAATGACGTGATAACTGCATGAAGACTTGTTTATAAACCTGTATAATTTTTTGCAACTTATTTATAGCCTTACTGATAACGTGTGGAATTTAATGAACACTCACTCACACATATACATACGTATAATATTATCGGTATTTTCGAAGGGGTGGGCAGTTGTCCCCCAATTGCAGCCAGACGTTGCAATGAATGCACATGCGTTTCATCAGAATTCCGACCCACATTGTGACAGCTGGCGAATCCATCACTATCTCGTAAATAATCTGTTTTACATAAAAACTGTTATTGGACTTCGAAATCCAAATAACTTTGTAACTCACAAGCAATTGCGAAGTAGTCGAAGCATTTGCTTTTTACATTAATCCTTAATCGAAATAACAAACTCGAACAAGCTCGCCAGACGGCCGTTTTGAATCTCCTTTCGGCTGACTATGACATGGCTATTTTTATACGCGCATCCGTCATGCATACATTCATTTCACATCGCTTTTGTTCACAATGGCCCTGATTGCTCGACAGTAGTTTAGGCAAGTTTCCAACATGGTATGTAAACAGAGAGCAATTTCCCTAATTAAGTACTCAGCGCGTGTTTCGTCGACCGTCGCTGTTTGAGTCTCGCGTCGCATGCGCTTTCAATACTGACGTTTGGTCTATAGCGTTACGGTACTGCACAAATTCCTAGCGCATATTTAAATACGTGAAATCGTCATCAGCCGCCTACGGTGCGAACGTACAATGTGTTCAAAAGGTTTGCGTTAATTAGCGCTTTTGGCGTCGTAGGATGAAAAAAGGTAGCGCCATGGTGTTTTGTTTTTAAATCAATGTTACGTTGCGAAGGCATACGTGAATGCGATGCACTCGGTGTCGCGTTGTGTTGTGTCTACTGAATACTGTTTTCACAATGAAAATCATTTCCATTTTCAAGTATACTTGTAATTGATGTTTTAGACGGAACCATTACAGGGGATATTACTAGCATGAGTCCACAAAATTTTGGCAAATGCAAAGCTCGATGTTTATTGTTTTGTTCCGAGAACAATTTCCTGATAAATTTAGGTCTAGGTTAATACTTAATGTTTTATTGCAATTCTTTATTAAATAAATACCACAGGTCGTAAGATGTTGTTTTTACTAATATAAGTGTCTCTACATTTATTTACTTTAATGACAATGTAAAATGGAAATAAGACGCCAATACGATAATGTTGTTATTGTAGAGTTCGTGCAGTGGTGCGTATTTGCATTTTCACAGACAGCAAAATATAATAAACATTAATAGTAATAATGCATTAAAGTGTATTGCAGAGCGCAGAGTGCAATGTGTGTTGCGCGGGCGCGGGCGGGCGGCGCGGCGGCGAGGCGGCGGCGCGGCGCGTGCGCGGCCCTGGCGATAGCAAGGTCAATGGCACGCGCCTCTCCCGCTCGCACACCGGAATTCCATATTTAAATCTCGTCCGCAGAAAAATGGCAGTCGCCTCCATTCCGCGGCCGCGCCGTGTGTACGGAGAATTAATAAAACATGCCTACTTACTTTTTCTTGACGTTTTTTCCGAGTATCGTTAACAACTTAGTAACAGTGCGGTTGCAGTTTGCAGTTATATCGTACCTGTCCGGCCGCCGCGTATGCGAGAAAAATTGATATCGTCGCTTTTTGAATTTTTCTGCCGCCTTCATTAACCGTTCGCGACTTTCTACGCCGTAACGGTTTTTATAAACGCTATAAAATCCAATCACCAGTCATTTTGTAATACTTTTTAAGTAGGTAACGTTAAAGTTGTCATAAAATAAACTTATAATATAGGTACGGCGGTGGCGCGTAGCGGCAGTACATTAGTGTCGGTTTCGGTACATTTAAGTTTCGTAGCAGCGCGGCGCTACGTAGATAGTGGCGAGTGGTAAGTGTGCGTCGGCGGCGGGCGTGAGGCGTCGCTCGCTCGCTCAGAGGGACGGGGCGCGCCACCGCCGCGGACACTATTAACTTGATATACTAAAGTGCAAGTCATTGGCAATCGGAGTGCGCTCGGATTTCAGCACAAAGGCGTAGGGACGGGTAGATTAGGGGACCTCTAGCCCGCCACTAATGTGTACAACAATAGTGAGGATGTCAGCAAAAAACGTCAGATAGGAAAGTTCATTAGCTTTATTCCATACACGTGCCTCTGTATACCTAAAGTGACTAATGCTGTTTATACACGCTTATAATACCGCATAAATAAATTCGACGCGCTTTATATCGATACGATTTTAGAGAGATTTAATCAATAATCTTCATCTTTCTGATTTTATCTGCGAATAATCCTTGTTGCTAGTCATGCAATTATTAAATTTTAACTCTATATTCCAACGGAATAAAGTTTTATTTCTGATTACAATAAATTACAGTAAACGTACCACAGTCTCCTGTAATATGATATTTATTTCAGAACAGACGCCAACGGAAGTAGACTCGACTCGACAAACTAAATATTTGCAAGACAAATATTAACATTACGGAAATACGTTCTATGTATGCGGGTTACTTTCTACTTTGAAAACGGAATGAAATCTATGTAGCCTTACCTCACATTTACTTTAAGATATAATCCCAACTGAATTATAAATGTTACACTGAGAAGCGCAATAAGACTTCTTTCTGCACGTTCATAATAAGAAAAAAGTGCTGAAATCCCGCGCGGATCAAGGGCTGCGTACGAGCGAAGCAACAAAAAGTTTCACAGACACATTGGAACACATGAGAGAGGCAAAATTAATTAATGTCCCCCTTGGCGTGCGTTGGGAAATGTTTTAAAAGCGTTGATCTGGAGGGGGCCAGGGGGAGGGGCTAGTGCAAGTCATTGGCGCCGCGGCCGGGGAATTTACAGGGTAATAAATTTCAACCAAGAAACAGTGGAGTCTTATCTGCTAACAGCTCAAATGTACTGTCTCAACCGAGAAATAAAATCGGCGTATTGACGCCTCAGGAAATCTGCCGTTGAATTATAGACTCTCGAACGCTTGATCGTTTTTCGATGACAGTTACTGACGTTTGGTTTGATGTTAGTAATCTACAATATAGCATTGCACATACAGTTCTTTATGCTTCGACAATATTGGCACGGCTCTACGTAGTCATGAATGCAGTCCATAAACAACGCACGTATGTTATGACAAACGTATAATGTAAGTATTATATATGTACCTCCATTATCTTTCTAAACAGTTTAATATTAGTGAATAGAAGAACAAATTATAAGAGTCTTGCTGTAATTTTTGCTTAAGCAAATACCTGTAAATACGCTGTTTACTCCTTGATGCAGACAAAATATAACCTTTCTGAATATGTGGAAACATTTACTTGTCATGAAAGCAAAAACACATTAATAAATCTACAGCTAAAATATTATGTAGTAAGTACTTCAACAATACTAAGTAGTGAGAGGCAATACAACGAACCAAGTAGTTAAGTCGATTTCTTTCTTGAACGAACAAAGGGCAGTTCATCGCAGATTTAGTGGTAGGTAGTGCTAAAGTAACCGCGGCTAGTGTGCTGTTTGCAAGGTTGTCATACAACCGCTTTTCTCGGAGAAAACTAGGGTTTCGAATAATTCCGCAAAAATTGTGAAATTCGCATGTTATAGAGGTTTATAGGGATAAAAAGTTATTCATAACTTGCGTTATTAATAGTAACAATAAAAATACCACATAATAAAACATACGAGTATAAGCAATGCCCGGAATTTGTACACAAGTCGGGAATTATTCAACGGATTTCTTTTTTTTTCGTCTGCTAACCCTAGCTGTTCGGATTTACTGAGTTATAAAACCGAGTGGTGGGCGCCCTCGCACAAAACCGCTGGATGTGTCAGCGTTATTTTTTATTTTCTTCGACACATTTTCGCTTTTCATAGTAAGGCGTAAAATTTTACGTTCGTAAAATGAGTACCACGTATATGCATTATAATTTATAAAATAAAATACATTTATATATAAAAATTGGAGAATGTCCAACATGGAATAATATGACGTGAATTTCTTATCCATTAGTTATGAAACGTAAACTATTTTGGACAGCTATAAGATATATTGATTGAGATGCTATCGATGAAGTATTTTAATGATGCATTTTAATAACCTCATTATTAAGAAGGTTTCTACAATCAATATAAGAAAAAATAGATCTGTATAAAAAATCACGGCTTAGCATTACTTAACACTTATAAAATCTCAATTCATATATAAGTTTTATCAGCATCGCGAAAAGCGATAACGTTGACTAATATTTACCCCGGGATAGTCAATCTAAAAGCGGCATAGTACATGAGATGTCATTGTTATAAATGGTAAAGTTAATGAATTAACGAAAAACGAACAGTACGGAATGGCTGACAGCTAAACAAAGAGATTTACTGAAACAAGGACTGATTTATCTGACATCTTCTTTAAGGGCTGTGAATTTATTTATAGCCGATTCTTCTGTGATATCAATTTATGTAATCACTTGCGTTATAATTAAAGTGAAATGAAATGCTATTATGTTTAAAAGGATGTTCTGGTGAATCCACATCAGAGTTTTTTTTTGTGCAGCAACATTTGCAATATGGAACTTGCTATAATTATCACAGCATTTTGAAGGGATTTATTTAATATTGCTCATTGCATACAAACAGTAATATATAATATAAGTAAAACAAGGGACGCAAGTGTTATAAAATATTTCGTAACTGACAGCAACTTTCGTTAATTGTTAACAGAAGTTATTTCAACATCCTTTTCAAGATAACATTGAATAACATTTTGCAACCAATGTTACAACAACTTAAAGTTAGGTACATACTATTACATAACGTGGATAATGTAAACGGATATTGTCAGTTAATACTTGGAAATTTTTTCTATGAAAATAACTGTGATGTTAATGATCTATTCTATTGCAAATGGCTGCATTTTTAGATTTCGACCTGAAAAATATACTGGTTCGATACAAAACCTTACTTATATTCTTGAATTAAATATGTTTCATAAAAATTTACCAAAATTACGTCGGACTTCCTAATCCTGAATTTATAAAGAATAACTTAAGCCCCAAATTTTCCCAATAAAAACTTACTTCCTATACATATAATGCTATATGCATTATGGGTCTGTAGTTTATGAAGTTCCATGTCGATTCCAGCGGTACATATTCGTTGTTGGTCGATCTCACCCGCCCTAGGGTATTGAAGTGTGTCCGCTCAGGAATGGGCGCGCTAAGTGAAACGATACCGGAGATGAGACCGAGCGTGTTCATTGCGTTCACATTTCATCCCGACTCGCACTGAGCCCCGCGCCCGCCGCGCCCGCACAGCCCGCACCGCCGGCCCGCTGTATAAATAACATATGCTTACAAATCGCTAAAGATTTTAAGCCCTCTTTGCCTCTAAATCTCTTCGTAAACGCAATAAACTTTAAATGACGGATAATTTATTAACATCGAACTTGGATACCGCTTTACATGTATTATTTTCTTTAAAAAATAGAATAGCTTCTGCTTAAAGTAAATATAGTTTTCGTTTAACTGGCTTGATGTCGGTTTTATAAATTGTTGTAGATAATGAATCCTTTGACGGCATATGTAAGGAACAGTTAATATACAGTAATTAAATGCTGCACATGTGGGCCTTTATATAGGACAGGCTTGTTCACGTCAACGGGTCTAAAAATAGTACAAAACTTTAAATAAACTCCTGGGATAGCTTACGTCAACCGACCTAGCCCAACCGCCTCGGCATGTCTTTGGCATTGCAAAATACCGGACTCAGCCAACCCTATAAAGCCATTTATAATTTACTTCACTATTACACGGACTTTATATAAGCATTTTAAACATAAGAAATTGTCGAACAAAGGCTGTAAATTTGGATTACTTTAGGTGATTTTGTAGATTTCGAAAAGGTTTACATTGTAAGGCGCGTCAATACGGAATCTTCATAAAGCACGACGGAACGTATTTATGTCTTGTCAAGTGAAGGTTTAATTTTTCAGATTTATGGTCTCCGTTTCATCGTAAAGATGTTGGAGAAAGAATATTTATTGTATTCGAAAATTAAAAGGAAGATAGGAATTCCCTCGGGTAGAGGGAGGTGAGGCGCAATCAGAGCTTGGCGTCGGATGGCAACCTTAAATACCAGACTTAATTGAACTGCTTCCGGGTTGCGCTCGGCGGGGCTACATAAATATATTTCACGGAAGTATTCGCCACAAAGGTATTCCTTTAAGACTAAACACTACGACGCATATTACAATGAACAAGGAAGCGACCGTCGCTGCATAAATAATTTCAGACATGCTTTTTATATTCTCAGGATAATGCATGTAAGTCGAAATTGTTGCATAGTGTCTCCAATGTATTCTCGATACATCGTTTTGTGTAAACGTTGTATTTTGAACGGGTCTCGCATTTTAAAATAGCGCAGACATAAAAGAATTAAAACTGGGAATCGTACATTTGCGTTTTTGGCTCGAGTTACTAGAAGTCGCGTACGGAAGCAAAAACCGAGCCATAATTCGCGAGTACATTTTGAATTGTTTATGTCTTAGTCTCAGTTAAATGTGACAAAAATAAATCGCAATATACACTTCGGTGTCCGAGTGTTTCAGCGCAGCTTGCGCCGAACATAAAATCAATATTAACTCTTTGATCATTTGCTTTTAGTAGCGTAGTACATTTCAAAAGGAATTCTCGTAACCCATTTCGCGAAGCTTCATTTAGAACAAAAATTTGTATGGAAATTATGTCGAAGAATGTAGTGCGTTGAAAGATGGCTGCGGAAGCTTAAAATAATATTTTGAAGAGCGTCGTTTCGCCCCAGCTCGTGAACTCTCAGGAAATGATGCTTTCTGTCCCGTCGGGAAATTGTTCCTCCCAATCATAACGCTTAGTAGAATCTCCCGTTCTGAGTGATTTTCAAAATATGAGACAGGTTTGTCATTCGCGCGGATATCAAGGGAGTTGGTTTCACGCAATTTCACTGCTTTATTATTGGGATAAGATGAAATAAATGTATCGAACAGAAGTGGAGAGCTATTTGGCGAGTTTAGACGGGAGGTTTGGAATCAAAGCGAGTGTTCAAACCATTTCCCTTAAGGGCCGGGCGGGCGGGGTCGCGACTATCTGTCGAGCGCATCCGATTGAATTAACTACGGGAACGGTGGCCAGACCAACGTGAGTAATACTCAAATTTCGCATTCTTCACATTTTATATGTATATTCTGTGAACTTTAATCCTACTAATATAAATGCGGAAGTTTGTGAGGATGGATGTACGGATGTATGTTTTTTCCTGTCATGAAAAAAACTACTGAACGGATTTGGGTGAAACTTTACAATATTATTGTTTATATATCAGGATAACACATAGGCTTCAATTAATATTGATTTTGTGTAATTTGGTCATAATATAACGATACATATAAAGTAAGTCGGAAAAAAAGTATCCCTGGAAAACTCCTCCACGCGGGCGAAGACGCGAGCAAAAGCTAGTAAAATAAATAATTTGAGTATTCTTTAACGTCTTCCTTGGCAAGCGGCTACCTTTGTTATCATTACGAGAGGTAAAAACTTCAATTTCCGTGGCATTTGGAATTCGAAAATATTATATTTATAGAGTCTAGACCGAATAATATCAATCATAAAGATTAATTAATCTAGAGATCAGACATCTATGTATAAGTTTATAATTAATAAATAAAAATATCAAGGCCCGCTTCTCAATGTTAAATTTATAATCTAGGTTACTAATTTTAATTCATAGCAAAGGATAGTGTATGTCTGTTTAATAGAAAAAAAAACTATGTTGAAACCAAAATTTACATGGAATCTCATTACGATGAATATTATTGTAAAGGTACTGGTATGTAAAACGTGAACTAAAATTCGCCTTGGATTACTTTGGTGTAGATTGGAGAATGCCACGGAGCACGAAATTACCTCGCAAGTCTGCGATACACTATACGTAACTATACTAATTGTATTGTTATTGCATGTTCGAAAAATCCACTTTATATCTACGTAGAAGAAAAGGCTAATTTCATTTTAAAACAGACCTTAATATTATTGAACGGAAGCATAAAATAAAAAATGCAGTTAAAAGATTGTATAATTTATGAATTTAAGAAAAAATATGTCATGTTAGGAATTTAAAGTCTCTAAAAAGATAATGGAGTGATATTAGTTTCGTATTGGAGTTTTTTTTTCATGCAAGAGATAAAATGTACTATATTGAGTAGTCTTTAATTTATATACTTACCTGTATATACAATTATTTATTCCTAAATTTCAATAATGTTTACACAAAAATATCAGATGGAAGATTTACAGTAACATTTTTTTATTAGCACACGCAAAATAAAATCGAAGCGTATTAATAAGGATTATCTGTAATTCTTATGATAGAAATTTATTGTACAAGTTAATACTTGCGGCTCCGCTCGCGTGAGAAAGTTTTCCGGGACAAAAGGTAGCTTATGTGATGTTCCAGAATATAATCTTTGTGCCAAATATTATCCAGATCCGTTTAGCAGTTTCTGCGTTTACTTCCAACAAACATTTTCAAAAACTTTCGCATTTATAATATTAATAAGAACAAAGATAGGATGAGATAAAATTTGTTAAGTATTAGTACAGATAATGCATTTCTCATAATAGAGAGGCCGACCCGCATCTCTCACGTTGTGCCGCTGTCATACAGTTAAGTTAGGAGGTCGTCAGCATCCGTTGGAAATATCAATCATGTCGACGAACGGGTTAATACTAACCCAGAACTCTACGGAAGTTGACACTTGGTGTAGCGATCTCCCAGTTCCAGAGAACCATTTATTTGTTTAATACGGTTTTGCACACTTACGGCCTTTTTCTTCATTGACATTAATAGTCAAAGTTACTGTTATTTTTGCCTTAATTGCGTTTTTTTTAGTGATGTTTGTGTTTGGTAATTTTTATGACACTTACTGTAGCTGTTACTTTTGCAGTTAGCTGTATATTCATGAAAAACCAACCAGGAAAGTATAATTGCATTAAGTACTAGATTGTATAGACTAATTTATGATTCTAATCTGATAAAAATATTGGTATTGTAAGATATATAAGCAGGAAACTATTGTTGTTTGGTTATTTGTGTCCCTCTGAATTCGGTTAATTTGATTTAGTTTCAGAGACAAAACTTTACAGATTCCATTTGCGGACAGAGCAAAAATTAGCTTGGACAGAGTTACGTTAATTTGCGGGCTATTCGTGGTATTTATACGATATTCGTCTAGTTTTAAGGTACTATGAAGTATTATTATTAATCTTATTGATATTGTAAATATGAATGTTTGTCACGATGTTTGGTTAAGTTAACACTGACACGTCTGAACTGATTTTGAGGAATTTTGTTAATAGGTAGACCATGTCGTCGTTTAATATAAAGGTTACTTTTAATCAACAAATACAGTGGTACATTTATCATGGGAGAACACACGGTAGGTCTCTCATAAGTGAGAGTCCGCCTGGGTAGGTACCACCGCAATGTCTACTTCTGCAGCCAAGCAAACCATACTTTGTAATTCACGGTTTTGGATGGAGTTTCTTCTGTTTATGGTCGGTCGTATCGCTTACCATTCGGCGGACGGTAAGCTCGTCTCGTCATTCAAAGAGAAAAAAAGCGGCGAGCAATACGTGATATAAGATGACAAAATTCAGTAATAACTTTAATGATTAAAATGTTTCCGCGAGCCGGCACTTGTCATCTGCCGAGGGGGCGTGCACAATACATCAATGAAGAGAAATAAACACGAGCTACGTGTACAATGTAACAGTACAAAGAACCAATTGAGCTTATCCAATCACAAACTACACATTGTTCATGCGCGTGAGACTGGTTTGTACGTTTGTCCGGTACCTTAAGAGTTTAAGGAAAATTTACTTATTGATAGTGAAAACTGTTTCTTAGTATTTATTATTTACTATATCTGTGTCAGTTATCAGTATTTTGTCAAGAAAAAATGGTAGCGTAAGGAATAGTTTTTTAATTACAGACAAATGCATGTTAGTTATTCGTATTTATTATTTTTTAAAATGTTACTGAAGGACCAGGACAGCTTTTCTTAATTTATATTATACTCTAACTATTATTTTACTGTTTTTAAAAAAATATAAGAATATGCTAGTTTTCTATTTCCATGAATAATTACTTAGCAATATACACAAATGTATCACCTACAATATCTAAATTGAATCACTTGAATTCAATTTACGAACGCATTTCTACGTAATTAAACCGGTGAGATTAGTTTATAGACATTTTATTGTTTCAAAATAGGACGTGAGATAAAAAGGGCAAATGATCACATGCCAGATGGTCACCGATGAATGAGCCGTTAACGAGACCGATGCCAGACGGAAGGGGACTGGACAACTGGCAACGTATTGCCAATCAATATTATGACGTGAGTCTAGCTGCCAATTGTTTAAACTAATTCATTATATTTACGATGATTTTGATGTTAATGGATTAAAGTAATTTAAATTAATACATTGTAATTTCGAAGATTTGTGTACGGAATTATAAAATTAAGCTATGAATTTAGTATTTTTATCTGTTGTAAATTTGTTAGACAAAAAGTGAAGTTGCAATTATACTTAGATAGAACTAAATCTGTAAACAGCACATTTAAAGTTTTGAATAAATGTGCCTGCTTTCAAAATGTCAAGCTTGGTGTAGCGGGGAAGCCATCAGATATCCGTCTCTTTCCTACTCTACGTAAAATAAAACATTAAAATTATACAGTTGATTAGTTACCATGCACTTAGTTTTATATCTTTGAGAAGTAAGTATAATTAATAACTCGATTCATACTCTTATAGAACTAGATTTGAAAACGTAAAATAGTACCTCTCCAAAGAGGATCCGGATGACTCACGACGTATGTTATGATGACGGCGAAAATGCTATCTGTCGTAACCTTTACGTCACATCGAACCCTGGCTTGTCCGAACCAAGTCCCATCAGATAATAACAGCGCGTAGGACGGATAGCGATTTCGTCGAACAACCGGGATGCGCCCAATTCTCGCCAATAAACGCCCCCGATATATATCGACCTCAATGTAGGGCCAGCTGTCGCGCGATTAACATCTCTATACATCACATCATAAAGAGGAGAATTAAATAAATGATTTGAAAGTTATAGCGTTCCATAATGGATGCCTTTTGAATTGACCAGCGTATTCTCTGCGGCAACATACCATCCATTCCACGCGTTTACACTTAAATTGCCCGAAACATTGAACCATTAGAGTGGAATTACATGAATGTAGATCAAAATTATGATTTACAATTACTGTTACGTTAATTACATTGTGTTTTATTTCAAAATTGTATGTTGAAATTACATGTTTTTTGGTACCGAATCTACAAGCGAAAGTGAAACTTCTGGCTATGCATAATATCGATAATCCGGTTGTTCTGGAATTTAAGCATTCAAATGAATCCTTAATAGTAACGTAAGGACGTAATTCAAATGACGGCATCGTCCAACCACGTGACCTCAGCACCGCTCGACTGATATGATTCACCGTCGTGCCGGCTGGCTGCGACTCGCGAGCCGGGCCACTCGCATTCCGCCCGCCGCATAGGTAATAGGAAATGCCACATCGCAGTTAAGGCTATGCTAACAGCATTTTGGAGTCATTTTATATAATGGGATGTGGTTTATGAAAGACGTATCCACAATCTGCTTATAGTCGAGTCTAACGTCATATTAGTCATTATCTCTAAAACGGGATTCAAAATAGAAACCAGAACCTCTCAGTATACATTGCAGCCGCTAAACAATACAAGCGATCAAATAACCTTGAAACACTCTTGACGTAACTCACAAAATGACCCATAATTACCGATGTTAATCCCTAGTTTAATAGAAATTTGATAAAAAGGTGAAAATACGATTGAATCTATAATAGTTTCAGCGTAACGGATCTAAGCGAAGCATGAATGATTCCATTAATTCCGTAATGTTAACTCAGCTATTGTACACGATAAACCCGCAATTAAAGCGTCATTCTGTAAAAGTAGGAAACGCTTTTAAACAGTCAGCTAATACCTCAACTGCAACAGCACAAAGGTAAACGATAAAGAGTAATACGCGAACAAACGTACGATTGTCGGTTTCTCATTAAATACGTATAAAAACGCAACAATTTCATTGACCAGCGTGAATGCATGGAATCCGAGTAAACCACTACGGTTTCGACTCAAATATTCCGTTGTTTTAAATCGGCATGCACCGACGTGCTAGCTTTCGCGGACGCACGACACACCGACTCACCGACACACGTCGCTATACAAGCGGATCACGGATCGTTTCGTGTTCCATGTTCGTGATTCGAGAACAGTAAATAATTCGCGGATGATGCCTTTATGGGTGATTAAAATTGCAATTAAATAAAACATAATTAATTATGATGTTTGTTGTGCATTATCCGCACCTCGTTACGGTTTTATTCATATTATAATATTGTTATGACGTGCGTTCCTATTCAAATGATATGAAATGCGGCTTACAAAGTGAAACATGGGGGGAACAAATGACCACCTCGATTCAAACGTTCAGTTTGACGTATTTGCATTCGTTTCATGTTTGTCCGAAGCGTACAATGAACATACGTCACGAGTCACGCTAGTTTATATGGAAATCTAAGCCGTGGTTTTAGTATTTCTAAAAACCATAAATACTTTGGCTGTAATTATATTATTTATTATATTAGTCCTATTACTGAGAAAGCCTTCTATAAGTCTTTGGGGATCATATTTTATTTTTGGTAACAAAAAGCGCTGAGGAAAACAATATATAAATGGAAAACGTTACTTTTACATTAAGAATAAAATTACTCAACCAGAAATAAGATACAATTATTCGCAAAAACAATATAACCGCACAAACTTCTAATTCGGTTTGTAAATATAGCTCCAAATACTTTTTTTATTTTATTTGAAGAAGTTTTGTTTCGTTGTGTAAAAAGAAATTCTGACATTCTAGGAGTTTCTTTTGTTACAGTTTAGTGCGTGCTACGTATGTATGAGTATTTATGAGTGTACAATCTACATAAATAAAGGACTTTTAGTCTGACTCATTCTTGTAATATAGAGTCCAAATGTTAATAACAAGCTTGGAACATGGAACATGCATGGTGACGTGGCACAATTTTTGCAGGATGGGGAAATAAAGGACAAACATATTACAACAAACAGTAGATGATTTTTATAAATAAAACGTATGAATCATTCTGTTCACAACGTAGGCCCGGACACAGCTAGTTGCTTTGTGTACAAATTGAATCCGATTGCATTGGCAACCGCAATGTTTTTTTCCCGATTCGCAAACACGAATAATATTCTATCGTCGAGCGTACTGTGTGTTTAGATATGAAAGTATCACATGTAGAATGTTCGATATTTCGCATGACCTTCTACAATGTCGATGATCAGTTACTCGACAAATATTTGCGATATAAAACGAAGCGACTCCAACGTTGCGGTCAAACGAATATCGTATACATCAATGGAGTTTTTAGAAGTAAAATTCTTTGTCGATAACATATCTTTAGATATTTTATCGGTGAAATATTTGCTATACATAAATATACGTGAGTGTAAAGAAGTTTTGAAGTACAGTAGGCAGAAGCCAAAGTAGCCATATATTGCAGTATAGATAAATGGAAAAACCACTTGCATAAATGAAAATATGATAAATATGCCAATAATGTAAATTGTAGAACTTAGGTATATAGTTTTGTCTAGATCAAGAATTGACTAATTTGCCAGCGACGGGATGCGCCAGATCAACGGCTCACTTATTCGTTTCTTTGACATTCTTCTGCTCAAAAAATTAGATCTCATTTTCATAACATGTACATATTATTTCGTCCACAAATAGGCTATAGTGAATTTATATAATTTAATATGTTGGTAATAATCAAGGAAATTTCGGAGTCAAATACAGAGCTCAATCATAAAAATTCTACCTTAACTATTCCCGGAAAAATATGGGAAAACCTGACCAATAGCGTCTTTGACTGCGTCACCATGCCTGTATTTTTTTTTATAAATAATTCGAACCGAGCAGGCCATTTAACAGTAGCAACACTACTCAAACTTTGAATAAAAAAGTACCTACTGCTTGATATTGCATTGCGCTCTTCAATTTAAAACATGTATTTTTAATATCTACCCAATCGGGTTCACACATAAGAGAAACCTACTTACCACCTATAAGTAACTATGTTAACCAAGTCCTTTTTTAATTGCTTTGACTGACGAGACGAGCTGATGGTAAACAATATGACCGCCCTTAAACAGTAGAAACACCATCCAACATCTTGAATTACAAAGTATTGTTTGATATTCCATTGCGCTCGCCATCCTGAGACATGAGATGTTAAGTCTTATTATGTCCAGTAGTTACACTGGCTACAGTGCCCCAGCATTATGTCAAGAGTGGCATGAATGCAGAAATTCGTTTAGTTGTACATCGGTCGGTAAGTCGGTACGTGATTGGTTCCTAGGCGGATAATGCGGGTCCGATAAAGGTTATGAACTTTCTGATTTAATGGAAGGTCCACGTCGGCCCCGTATTGTGCCTTGACAGCATTAATGTGTAGCTCCGAATGGTAATAGCAAGGGACATTTTATATTATACGGTTATAATGGCCTCAGATTAATAGAATATTTTTATGAATAACGTTTAGATTTACTGATAGTTCAATTTTAACAATCTAAGGATACATCACTTCTGGTACCGTGATAGCAGAGATTTAGCCATCTAGGTATAATAAAGGTTGAATACTATGATTGCTTGAAGGAGTTAAACAGTTTTAAATGTACAGAGATTTTTTTTGTATTATGTACTTACAAGTTTTTTTATTTCATTTCAAAACTCGTTAAACTGTACGTACCTGAAACAAAAAATAAAACATTAATATGAATTCACCAGTGCAAAGTAAAAAATATCTTTCAAAAACACTCAAAATCCTCTAACAAAGTATGAAACTAGAATTGCGCCAGAATTGAAAATCTTTTAAAATGTCACGGAGTTTGGCGAAAATCGAGAGCCGATTGTTGGAAAGTTGAGTAACAATTTGGTTGTTGGAAATTTGGACGGGGTTAGGTGTCGTGTGGTACAAAGGTTTGTAAAACGTAAATAGTAAACCACCTCTGGGTTTACGTACGTACAAATAAAACATTCGCGCAACTTTACCTGAATTTATTTTGTATTTTTGTTCGTTATTTATAATTGAAGCGTATTTTTGTTTTGGTCTACTTGGATAGATAAAACTTTTACTACAGTGCACTGAGTTGTTCCAGATGCAATTTGAAGTTATCGTTGTCACTAGCTTGTGTCTCTTATAACAAGTTTAATAAACAACGTTGCGTCTTGTAATGATTACCTTTCGATATACCTACGATGTATTAAATTGGTGTTAAATAATGTAGTCTGAAATGTTTAACGTTAGGCGACTACCAAACCGATCATAATCCAATAAACTCCAACTTACTAAACTATATCATAAATAAAATCTTACGCCACACCGATTCTCGGTGAAGTTCAATCACTTTAATATAAAGCTTCTAAATAAATTGACGTCGCGGTACCTGCTGCCCTCAGCTAATGGCTCCAATTATTGAGGACTTGGCCCAGAAGGCCATTCCGCAAGCCTATCTTGACTTTGATGAAAAGAAATTAAAAGCTTTGGAGGCTGTCATTCATAATTGCATTGTCGATAACTCTCTTGACAACTATTAAGCCTTGATACTTTGGTAGTAACCATATAAATAAAAGTACAATAAATATCAGTGACAAGTATAATCTAAAAGAATTAGATTATAATTTATTGACATATGCTGATTACTGATTAGTCCACAAAAATATTTGTAAAACTCGCTAGATTCTAGTGAGCATCAATGTTATTTAAAGTATACGTCTTAATATTTAAATTTCCAAATATTATGTTAATAATTCTGCCAAATATTGATTACAGAATATTCTGTTACTTATAGTAACATTTGTTGTAGATTTGGTAAAATATGATAATATGGTTCTAAAATCTTCGGGAAAGGTACATCTAAGTTTTAGACAACAGTTCGCAGCTCGAATGAGCTGCTTCGACTGGACTCGTGTCAACGAAAGTGAATTATCGATTTACCATTGCATTTCGTACCGTCGTACGGTTATTAAAATTGTGTGTACCCTAATAAATTCAATCACACCCCCTAATCCTTCATTATTTAATATCAACAAAGTACATTTTTTTTCTTTAACGATATCTAAAGTCTATACAATCACGTAAATTGTTTTTTGTACATTTTGCAGGTCTTGGAGCTAATTACATGTATGTTGAATTATTGAAATATTGTCGCCAGTGTAAACGCATCTAGAATTTCTGCTAGTCTAATCTTAGCTTTACTTATTGTCAAGTGTTCCATCTATTTTTTTGCCTTATCTGTTTTAAAAAGGTAAA
This sequence comes from Manduca sexta, assembly GCF_014839805.1. Classification (NCBI taxonomy): domain Eukaryota; kingdom Metazoa; phylum Arthropoda; class Insecta; order Lepidoptera; family Sphingidae; genus Manduca; species Manduca sexta. Next base: position 6,928,498 of record NC_051128.1, read on the forward strand.
TATTCACTTCATATCGCCATTTGCCACGTATTAAAGCCAATACCCGTGACTTGGAAATAAATATTTCCTCGTATTTAATCACTTAATCAATAATTCTTTCATTTTCCATTTATTTTACAATAACCGTATGACGCAATGCACTTATGTTACTAACGCATTGGAATGTGATTGTACGATAATCTTAACTGTTATGACGACTACTTAAGAGCTACATAATCTAAGTATACGCATTACGTAATCGCTGTGCAACTCAAATATTAAATATTTTTCTTATTATATATAAATGTACTAAAAATCCACGCATACAAATAAGTTTTCTTTGATTACGCTCACGAATGAAATGAAAGTCACATGCAATGCTTTATACAACGAAATCGCTTTGTACTAACTCGAGACTAAAGAAAGCGATCAATAAACTGGTGATTTCATGTACACGCTTATTCCATGTAGTCATAATTGAATGTAATTTTATTCCAAGAGAAATGACGCATAAGTCCTCCATAACCGGTCTCAATGACGTGTGTATTGTAATTGAATTATAGATATATATTATTATTATAATGGCGAAGAGTGAATGGACTATCGAGATACAGGTTGGAGATTTCATTCGAGACCATTCACCTCTGGACTTCTCAAAGTTACCTGGGTTTAAGTGTAATTATTATCACTTGCTTAACGGTTAAGGAAACGTCTGTTTATAATCAATATTCTTAGTCCAAATTCTTAAAAAAAGTATTCAATGCAATTCAGTGTGGAATAGTGGTTCATGGATTTCCATGGAACTGTATTAGGCCTGCGTAGTACATGATAGGCCTCTCCACTCCATTTGCTAAGAAATCCGCACCATGGAATAATACATATGTTGCTGACATACTGGATGACTTGATATTATTTTCTAACCATCCTGTTAGAATGTAGAATTCTATAATTAATTCTATGAAACGTAGCTGGCATCACTCAGATGATGAGTCAGTGACATTGTTTAAGGAAAGTTTATGTCCCAGAGAACAGACAGGTTAATGACAATTATGATAATGAGGAAATAATTATTAACTGTGTGATACAACGAGCTGATATTGCATTAAGATAAGACACTTTTGCGCATAGAGTGATAGGTGTATCTTGCAAAAAAGTAGGCTAGTGCAATCTCTGTTTGCGAATCTCATTTAAAGTTACGAAGTTTCACACCACTGGAAGCGTATAAAGGAAACCACTGACACATTATAGGATAAAGATACGTGCAACTGCAGAGACTGGCGTAAAGCCGTAGCCACACTGGACACTGCGGCTTACCATTACTCGTATGCAAGCGCCTGCTGTTTTGAGTAGAGCAACCATATCACATGAACACTACCGAGTACTTAAGAAAGCACTTAAAGATACGATATTTCACATTCCGATCATCGATTATCGTATGATATGCAAAAAAAACAGTCGACAATACACCCGCCTGATCTAAGTCAATATTAGTCAATAACCTGCAAGCTATCCCAGGGTGGCCGCGGAACATATGGCCATTATGATTGTCCCTTATCGGAGGTAACTACTTGAGTTATGTGTGGGCTGTTGGCATTGTGTGACAGAGTAACAGGCTGTTATCAGTGACACACGCGGACTGCGTGACGAGGGCAACGTTTACACTTCGCGCACAACCAGAGCAATCATGGTTAAATCTATAATAATATATAATGATGAAGAGTTTGTTTGTTTGCTTGTTTGAACGCGCTAATCTAAGCAAATACTAAACCGATTTTGATTATTCACAAATGCGTAACTACATTACTCCTGAGTGCTATGGGCTACTTTTTATCGTAGCAAAATATAAAGCGGGATTTTATCCCAGAAAAACTATTTCACGCGGTCGCAGCTTCGAGCAAAAACTAGTAATGGATAAATGTCCCGGTATTCTTAGTTTTGATCAACATTTTCCTGGCCTTGTAACGTGGTGTCAACCAATATTTTTATATAAATTACAACATGAGTTCGAAAATGTAAATAATTAAAATATTTTTTTTGGGTCGTCAGTAATACGAAATGATACAGGAAACGCTTTCAAAATGGTACATACTTCTCGTTCAGTAAGAGTTTAATACTCTGTAACGTTCCTAACAAATATTATTAGACATTAACGTTGTTTCAAAGAACGTAACATTGTTTTACAGGCTAGGGAAGCGTCCAACCTTTATCAAAATAAGAGGATTACAGGTTACGAACTTTATAAATTACTTATTTATCAACCGAAATGTTCAAACAAATTGGTTAGATTTCGTTAAAAAGGTTACACGGAATCGATTCAATTCGGAGAATTAGTGTGTTTTCTTTGAAAGATGATTTTATATAAATTTGAAAAGGTATATTTTGCCAATATAACTTATAACAAAAATGAGTTTAATTAACCCATGTACACTAAATAAGTAGTCTTACTGTGTCTATTAAGTGAGGCCTCCCTGTTTTCTCTCATTAAACATAATAAAAGTGCTGAGCGAGAGTTAATGTTCACAGAGTCGTGATCAAAGATGGCGTGTTAATCCATAATTGCTGTAACTTATGCAACGCACATGGCTCGTATGAGTGAAAAAACATATGAAAGTTGTCTAGATTTGCTTAAATTGTGACAAAGCCGAGAAATAATGCTCTTTGTCTGGTTAGAGACAGTCGATTGATATCTTACATTTATGATATCTTTTGATTCCGGACTTGATATCAATATTTTAATAAGGATAGATAATACGAATGTTATTAAGAATTGAAGTATAAGGATATTGCTATCAGATAGTAGTTTTGTATCGCTAAATTGTATTGTTATAATGTAAAATGTACTTGCTTTAATGCATTGTATTAACAATTTTAGTGGCATTTTCATAACGCAATTAACGAAAGAATATCCATATGAAAATTTTAAACAACCTAAGTAAAGATGTTGCAGAAATATGTTTCAAGTTTTTTTCTATAGGTATAACAAATTTCGCCTAGGGGAAAGGCATGAATGCCTCCAGGTGACGAGAGCCAAAGTAAAGCCATGTAGTATAATTCAATGTTCGGTTCGTTCTACTGTTTGGAGCCAGTCAGGTCGTGTTACCACCATCATGAGAGCTTCATGCTCGTCTTATTGCAGCTGAATAAAAAATTGCATAACCTCATCTTCTAAATGGCAAACATTCACCCCTAATTACTCGAGAGCTGTATTACACATTAAACGACTGTGGAAGGGATGTTACACATTAAGTTACTCGTCATTTAAATACTGGGGTATAACACGAAATTCTATTACATTTATGTCGAATTTCATTGCTCATAAAGTATGTAGAAGCTATCATGTTAATGCTTTGATTAAAATGTTTTCGTATTAATTGTTTTCATTAAATTAAATCTTTACAAATTTTATTTTCTGTTACATATATTTATTACATATTCAATTACAAATTTTATTTCCTGTTACATATAATTATTACATATTCAATTATAATATTGTGATATTTACGCGAAAATTTGCCTTTAAAATGTTATCAATTTAATGTAATATCACAATTAGAAGAAGTTTAGTTATTAAATTATTAATTAAATTTATTTAAGCGATATGAAATCTGACGTCATCTTGTCATAATTTTAGAGATCTTAGGGCGCCTTCAAATTAGTCGCGCACTATAGCGCTGCTGCCGCGCTGCAGTCGCGCGGATAATTTGAAGCCGTTCTTATTAAACATAAACAATTGAATTTGACCTTCATACAAATACGATTTATAAGAGCGTTGCCTTCACTATCGCTACTAAATGTTTACAAATACCAGGGTTTCAATAATAATAAAATTTTAAAACTTAAGCTTTATGTATAATTATATTCGTTGGAATATGATTTGCTATAGTCACGTTGATCCTTCTTGTGTGCTCGGTCTAACACCGAATGCAGGCCCATGCACGGGGGGACATTCGCCGTGGCTAGGCACACAATTCAGTATATATACCTCTTAGTTATCAAAACACTTTAAGGTCTATTAGAGCTTGCGAACATTACCTGGCCTTCTCTTCTCTGCCCATCCAGAAGGTTCCTTTGCCTTCCCCCACACTTCCTTTCCCCAGGTATCCCCTTTTTTCTTCCAAGACCCTGCAGTCGCTGAACCGGGGGATTCCAGTATCTCATTCGCAACTTTCCACCGATGTTAACTGCGAGATCCGATACACAAAAAACACATCCGATACATAATATGTCATTATATACAACGACATATATTAGATTTAATTCTAATTATTGTAGGAATTTTTAGACAACACTTATCAATTTATGAAGTGACTAACTACCTCGTCTGTGTCGGGCAAAAAAGTGTTAAGTTAATATTGTAAAATTTCATGCAAATATTAAATGCAAGTGCTTTATAGTTAAAATTGTTAACTCCGTCGTAGCACAGCTGATTATATTAAGCCCGGGGGAACTTTTTATTTTACAGGATAAAATCTTCACTTGACGCTGTCCTAAATTTTACATGCGATTTTTAAAAAGGTGAGGTATATACACCAGTGTACCGACATGAGTATAAGTTTTTTTACTTGCATATATTAATTTGAAACTTACGCGTTTTGGCTGTCTAAAAGAACTATACTGAAAATACAATTGACTATAAAAAAATATTAGTAATTCCAAAACAATACTCAACGTGCGTTTGATGTAGTACGTATCTATTTATGGTTATTGGAATATTTTGCATAACAGCGGCTGGTAACTATATGGAAAATTTTATGCCTTGTAATTAGTGCTTCATTGGTAGTCCAAACAAAATGTATTCAGTATTTAACGCAATACTTTTAATTTTCTGTGTAATTATGATAACTGTTTATAGTTTATAATATTTTGGATAAAATATTTTAAAGTATTTTTTGTGTTTCATTTTAAAATTACGTTTCATTCGAATATAATCTGTATAACGGCATGCCTGGAGCACTGAGTTCTTGGGTTCGATCCCGGGTGGGGCAAAGTGATATTGTTTTTTTTTCTCAGTTTACCGCTGTCTGGCATTTGTGCCGGATATAGCGATAGGTTCGCTCCCTATCACATCATGGGATGGACTATAGACATAAAAAGTGGATGCCCCAGTTGTGTCTCTGTCTACCACTTCGGGGCTTAAAGTTGTGATTGTGTGTGAGTGTATAATCTGTATAATTGTTTTTTTAATATATATTATATATATTATGTGAGTTACAGTGGTGAAGGCAATGAAATGAAATGTTCTAAAAAAAAACCCGTAAAAACATACCTAAAGGTTCTAATATGCATAAATAAGGTTTGCAAATCGTTCTAATGATAATTAAATATTATATAAATTACGAAAGGGAAGCCGGCAGAAATTAGATTATATGGACTACTGGTGAGCTATCAATAGTAGTTCTGTAGCGCTAGCAAGCTAAAACACCGATAATGTACTCGATTTGCCATCTTTTAAGTAAGTAAAGCCAAAGAGTAACGAATAAAATAAAATTCCCACATACATTGTTATTCAAATGCGTTTTACATAACACATTACAATTGTACCAATATAGAAACACGAGGTAGTAACCAATATAAAAGTTGTTATCAGCATGGTTCGCGAAGCACCTCTTATTTTATCGCGAATTGTAACAAATATTTGCGATAACGAGTAATAAAACATTACGTGTGTTCACGTAATGACGTCAAAGTTCATGCGGCTGAAACTATTCACGGGCCATTTGAGGCCCCTGTATCAAATTTACGTTTCTTTTTAGCGCATTTTACGTCTTAAAGTTAATATGTATGTATTAAAGCAACATTTATTCCAAATTTACATGATACTAAGCGTTTATCGCGGCTTCATCTGCGTTAAAGGTCATTTTTCTCATTTTTTTTCGAAATAGGAATAGCCTATATGATAATCCCGGACATTATCTATTTATTTGCCAAATTTAATTCAAATCCATTCAGGTGTTTCCGCGTTTAGTTAACTAACTAGTTAACTAACAAATATTCAAACATATTTTGCAAATTTTCGCATTGAGAATATTGGTAAGAAGTAAGATGAAGCCCCAAAGAAAGTGTCAGTAAAAGCATTTTCTGAGAGGCGAATGTAAGAAATTCATTGTAAAACTACTTATCAGCATTATTTGAAATCTTTTTCATTTGTAATTTCATCAGTTGACATGATGTCAAGATTCCTTAATTTTTTGTAAAAGACTCTCTTTCTTATTGCGTGTAAAATGTATTAGAACTCCAAATTTTAGTATATTAAGTCTCTAGAATTTAAGGACTGTGGTTCAAGGAGATATGATAATTGCATATTCTACTGACTACTGAACAATATAAGTAATTATATTTAACTAAATATTTGATGCTCCTTCTGTAGACACTTTTAACTGATATTTGTTTGCAGAATTACTTCCTTCGTTAATTTGTAACAAAAGTGAATTAAAATAACAAATATAGTTTAAAAAAATATTAATAAAAAATTTTAATACTTTCGACTTTACTTTTTAATCGACTCTAAAAAAGATGTTCTCAATGCGTAGTGTATTTTAATGTATGATGCCCTTTACTACATAAGCGAAGTTAGGAAGATTAATATCCATGAATGTACTACGCCGTTTTGTATATAGGTTGTATAATAAAATCATAAATGAATTTTTGAATCTAGAGTATTTTAAAATGGAAAGAATTTATGCAGTTATAAAATTTTGCTAAAAAATAATCACTGTTTATGTTGAAATTTACGAAACACTGATTCTAACTGTTATGATCAATACAAATGCCTAACAATAGACTTAATAAACAGCTTTAATTACGAAATTTTGTTGTAAGGTTGATTGAAAAATTTACCGAAATCTAAATAACTTTTAAATTATGCAATTTCAGGCGACAAATATGGGGATTACATCGCTGCACATTGAGGTACTTTGTTCATTTATTATTTATTTGTAGGACAGTCGATCATGTTATGATCAGTATATTGCAAACGATTTTGTAGTCGGTACTTAGTATAAGATTACTTTACTATGAACATTGGTACAATGTACAAAAAAAAATCGTTCTTCTAATAGTTCGGTACTATCCATTTTCATTATCTAAAGACTTATAAAAAACGTATTAAAATTCCAGAGTTCATAGCTCTATAAAAACTCACAGACGTCTTTGTGAGGAGTACACATGAGATACTAATTACTCGACAGGAAGCCCTATGCAAAACCTAGTCGAGCTTATATAAAAACTGCGGTTACGTCATGTTATTTTTATAGCAGAGGCTAAACCAGTAGGTCAGTAAGTCATCAATGCCGGTGGAATCGTGGGCGAGAAGTCGAGTTTTGTGAAATGAAATCGAGATTGAAAAAATGATTTTTCGAGTTAATGGTTATCTAACCGAAAAAAATAAATTAGTAAAGTTGGTTTTGTTAACGATGATTTTCTGAGCGTAGTCGACTTTAATGCGACTCTACTATTTTTAGTCTATGATATGATTGGCTAACATGTTACGAATCTTTGTAACCCCGTCTTTATGTACTAAATATCCATTATTACAGTTTAGTCAAAGGACCCACAAGAATATAAATGATAACTTCTTAACACGTGAAACGTATTATTCATTGAAGGCACATCTCAGTAAACCTATTTTTGCTGTTCGATTTCATGTATTCAAATGTTTGTTCGCGCCAGACTATAACAAATGACGCAGAGAAGCCGATTATTATATAATCCGTCGGCATTGAAGACAATGTTTAGGCTTATAAAGGCGAGTATTCTTTTGTTATATAGATGTAACGCGACGTGGCTACGATCAATCTGCGGATCTAATAGCGGCGTCTGACCTAGCCGGCGCCGCCGCGGCCGTCGCACCCCGAGCTCCAGACAAAATGTATACCAGTTACAAGTCAGCGTTTATTCAGGGCTACGGCTCTGCGTCTCTCCGACCGTCACCGACAGTCGACACCCACCCGTACTCCACATCATATCGCACATACATTATTATGGTAATAACGCTACAAGTTCCAAAGTATTTATGCTAGATTGAAGCCGATTCGCCAATGGATGACCTTATTTTTTGTAAAATATTTCTGCTTTGTTAGCCTTTATAACCAACCGCAGTGGTGGAGTATGTTACTAGTAGAGATCGTTCAGTCACGATTGAGAAATGGCGTGCGATGTGGGCGGCTTCTTCCAAGTAATTACTGATTCAATTATTTTATTGACTCTAGACAAGAATAGGAACACTGAAATTTTGTTTCGCCACGATGGATATTTTGAGAATAAAATGATAATGGTGCATTGTTTTACAATCTTAAATACAGTACTCGGTTAGACTGAGTGGTGCGAGCACCAGTAGATAGGTACTTAAAAATAATTCCTATTCTGATCACGTAGGCCCGGTACCGCAAATAATAAAAACCACTTTTCGAATAAGTAAACCGTACAAAGCAATTTCCGGAATACTCAAGTAGGACGTGTCTTAATTAGTGTCGAGTGGTGTTTACGAATCTCACCGTTAGTGAGGGAACCTTAATTGTTGGCCACGTACGTGTCGACGAGACGGTGCCACAGGGCATCGGGCACAGAGGCAGTGACTGATGCAGTAGGCTGCTGGGCATCGGTATGGTCAGGAGCCTCGTGCGTGTAGTCTGCGGGCCGGGAGGCTGTGCGTGCACAGAAACTGTGACAGTAGTGTTACAAACTTACGGTAGGTCAGGCGCTCGGCCGACTGCATTCCGCGTGCAACCGCCATCTCACCGCGCAGTGCGCACACCCGCGCGCTCGCGCTCGCACACAGCCACACTCGGCCGTCGGCCACAGAGCCACACTCTGCCACAGGCGCGCCGCACCCACTAAATATAGCCACAAAGTGAACGAACGCAATGTACCCAGCGCCGCTCCGTCGCCGCCACGATAGCACTGCGAATGAATTTGCTAAAATGCGCCACCTCTACTGTGCACGATGCGCCGGTGTCGCGAGTCTATTTCAGATGGCTACGTGAAATCCGTGTCCAATCTGACTTCCATGAGACTGGACACGATCCTTACTACACCACGTCGGAACACTTCTATTAATGTTTACATATGATTTTCATCGACTTTCAAATGTTTGTTTTTATATAGGCAACAGTAAAATACGGCGCTACATAAAGAGTTGCAGGGATTAGTGCGTCGGTTTCACAAGACTTCACAAGACTATAAAAAGTTAAGTAAAAAAGGTTTTCTATGGAGTTTAAATATAAACTCGACGGGGTTTGGCTTTATGTACAAAGTGTTCTTTATGTTGAGTACAAAAAGTATAGTGGAAGTGTCGCGGTCGCCCGCCGTGTCACGGACGTCTAAAGAGTAGAGTCGGCGCACGGCACGAGCGCCAATGACAGCGCCATATCTCACCACACTAGAGAGAGGCCATTTATTTACTTATCGGACATACATATAATGCGTTAACCGTACATGATAACGGAACAATGAGTGTAAACCAGCCGCGCAGATATCTGCCTACATTTAGTGTACACTCCGATTCCCTTATCTCCTTGTGTCAATACTCTTTTGTACTGAAGATATGGGAGTCTATTTACCCTTAATGTGCCGAACGCATTCTTCGATGTTGAATAACCTGCTGACAATGGAGTGACCCATTAGCAGGCGATTTGGTTATATTTTAAAATTGTTATCTGCTCAAACAAACGAGAGCTGTCGCTGTCGGCAGTCGCATGTACTTTTATTATCTACAGACGCGTTTGGCATGTTATCGGCTTTAGTTACATAAATAAAAGTGCTTCATTGCTTTACAATTATCGCCGTTTCGAATGAAAAACGCTATAAATTGGATTCAAGGAATGCGTCAATCATAAATCGGATATTATATGACGCATTATTTATTTTTAGACATAGTTATTAAACCATAAACTAACTGTCCGCTAGTTATTATTGACAATATTATGTGTGCGATAATTCAGTTTATTTTATGGTATATTCTAACAGGATATTTATTCGTCATCGTTATCACTTTACTAGCTGAGATTAACAACAAGCAATATGATTATGAAATAGGTATATTATGAATACATTAACTATAGTTTGATTTAAATGATTTTATTCTTATATAACATTATTTATCTCTGACCCGGGGGTCGTGTTTCATGTCACTAATTTTTAATAAACATGAATGAATTAACAATTTCAGATAATTATAATGTTATACTTAGTATTTTTTAATATATTTATCGTGCAGTACAAACTTTAGAGCCAATTATTATTTAAGAATGGACTGACTTGTTAATAGCTATCTAGACAATACTTATCTATTCACTTTTTCCTTTCACCTAGATAAGATTTGTGCAAATTGTATTGGTAATACTTTTCATAATAGAATTTGTTCTTTGGTCACATCATTTAAGCCGAAAATTTAGATGTCTACCACATTGTAAACGTCACGTATACTTTGTGTCTTTGTTTTGTCAATAATGTTGCATATTAATTGCTGAATCATAAACAATATCATTATAGCATTTTTTAAGAAAAATTAAGCTCGTTATATAAATTAAATAGACAATAATATCTAATATTTACAAATAACTATTAAAACGGAACATCCACATCGTGATAGAAATAATAATACTTGTTTTGTAATAAAAATCCTTTCACCGACATAGCTGCCAGCTGGTAAAAGGATAATGAAAATCATAAATAAAACTATATAAGAATATTATTCAATAGAAATACATTGAAATTAAGGTTATATGTTGCTTTTCCAATATTAGAATACCAAAATTTTGAAAGCTTTAACTGCGGCGGTAGGTGTCCGCTATCGTTTATCTACGCGGCCTTCACTAGAGCAGATTGATAAGAGATTTAAGAGATAACCGATTTTGTTACTAGAGAATTGTTTATTTCTGCTCGTGCTCTAATTTGCAAAACTGTATTAATTTTTACTGTTGAAAATTATATTTTAAAACATTTGCAATGTTAATTTGCAGTCGTGAGTGGAGACATGTTGCAGAATAGTAGGTTTGCTGTGACCGATGTCGGCAGCAGACAGGCGGCGGCGTGCGCCACGTTAGTGGTATATATTTTGCGCAAGAAAGCAATTCGACGGGAAATCAGCTGGCCAGGGCAACGCTCGCAATGCACCGACGTCGGTCGGCGCTCGGCCCTTGTACCGGCCGAAACACCAACCTCACACACTACGCCGCTGATTAGCTTCCGATATGCAATCCACGTTCACTGAAAGGCGTACTGGCCAACTGACAACTCATAATATTTAACCGTTTCCACGAACCATATAGCCATCCTCGCGGTAAGCGGACACTGTTTATCAACAAGTTCGCTATCGATGCGGCGACACTTAAAATATCAACGCAATTCCATCGCGAAACTGGCGAAACCATCGACGTTTGGCAAACGTCAGTGCCGATGATGATCTGCGTGACGAGTTCGCGCAATCCATCGGGAGCGACTCGAAATAGACACTCGTAAAGTGATGTGGAGCGCGTGCATGCACTCAGCGTCACCGATCGTCGCTGATCGATCGCAGAACGCACTCACCGTGCGCTCGCAGGCAGTAGACGCGCCGGTCAGCTGGGCCGTGCCGGCAGCGGGCCGAGCCAGCCGGGTCGGTGCTGGTGCTGGCGAACACCGGCGGCGCAGCGGCTGGACACGCTCCGCTCGGACCGCTAGTCCGACGGTGCACTTGCTGCGGGTACTGCACTGTACGCGGCTCCGGGCTCGGTCCACCACTGGTGTCGGATCGGGAGAGGGTATACACACGCGGACCGAGACTGAATGCGTCAAGCGTAGGCGACGTGCATCGCGGCTCTCGCGTGCTGGCGGCGAGAGTGTCGGCGAGCGACTGAGAACCGCGCGGGGGGCTGCCGCCGACACCCGCGCCGCCCCTCGCCGCCCACTTCCTCCGATGAATGACAATAATGGAAGACGTTCAACTCGCCCGCAAACCGAATAATATGAATCATTGCATTAGGGTGCAGCCCCGCCCGAGTCCAGCCCGCGCAAAGCGCTCGCCACCTCTCCCTAATAAATATTCATGAAGGGCTAAGTACATTCCTGTAACGTTTACGAGAGGTTCGATAGTTTTTCACGAGGCCACCGAAGCCGAAGGTTTACTTTCGGGCATTAATTCGATCGCTACACGGTCAATTGCCGGCGGCTGACGTGAGTGCAGTCGGTCGGTGTGGGTGGAGTTTGCAATTAGCAGACTCACATGGCAGCGGCATGCATGCAGTAGTGGCAGCCGGGCTGATGGCAGCCGACGCGCGGTGCGCCGGTCAGCGAGTGCAGCGCGACCGCGGAGAGCGCGCCTGCGACGGCACTAATCTTATCTGCACTAATCTAATCCGGCGCGACGCCCTCTCTTGTGTTTTCTTCCAATTGTGTCCACTCGAGGTAAATTAGAGGTTTTCTCGCGGGAGTTCAAAATAAACTGCGACAAAGTTCATTTCGCCGTTGGCAAATATATTTTAAATTGCTTTTTAATCAATAGAGAGAGTTGCTGGAATCGTGTGCAATTAGCCGTTCAACTATTTTAATCTAGCTGAGGGTTGATAGTGCTGATAAAATAGCTGGTGCATTTCTGCGACCAAATACGAAATTGCATACTACGAACGGTAGTTTATTAGGTGTTGTCGTTGGTTCCCTCATTATTTACTTAGATATTTTCTTTTCGAGGCTTTATTATTTCTATTATATTATTACTTAGATAGGTATTCACTATAAATAATGTGAATATGATGTACGTAATATTACATTTATTATTATTTTTTTTGTCACTTTTACATTACTATTAGCACTAAACCCAACTATTAGCACTGTAGAGAGCGAATGTTCAACCGCAAATCCGACTCAATCAGTCGGCGACTAAAGTCAGACATTAAAATAGCGTCCCCAGGTCGCTGTCGCTCTGATATGGCGAACTTTTATTTTTGTTTTGTCAGATCCTTAAAGTTCTCTCTTGTCTAGACCGGTTCACCCACGCCCATGCCCCGCACAGATTTCTGCATCTTGCAACCGACCCGCCATACAAGTTACTTTATTTCCTTTTTTATCCTTTTGCAATACCCGAGATATTGGCCTCTCCACCGCGTTAATAGTGAAACGATTCATCGCGAATAACAACCTTTTATAATGATCCTCGACCCGTGTCATGTGTTCCCTGCGCATATCCCTCGTTTCAAATGTTATTTTTAAACTTTTAATGTTTCTGTCAAACGCATTTCCGGCTTTTATAATTTGTATTGTGATGACGTCTTCTTAATTATTTGCTTAATTAATTCTTAATAAATGTATTTTAAAATTGTATATACAACAGCAAAGATTGTGATTCATTCTTGATAAAAAATAATAATTTTCCAAAAATATTTTCATAGACTAAAATATTGAAATAGATGCGTTCCTAGATTAATAACAAAAATGAAATGCTGAATATTATAATTACATTAAGTAGGGAACAAAATAATGTTCGGATTTCGGACCATACTGAATAATAATAATTTTCAACCGACCACCAACTAGCACCCATATCCTGTATCTCATACAGCTGTAGGTGCGTTTTAATAAAACACGATTATCTTAAGTGTACATATATAATGTTGCAGTGAATCAGTAACATACTATCAGGAACATAATTATAAACCTAGAGATGTAGTAAAGCTAGAATTACGAACGGGTAATGTTTCCATCTCCCTATGGATGTAATTATCTACTGAGCGAAGTTTACTACTAAATTAAACGAGCTAAGGTTACGCGATATTCGTAAATTTGAATGCTATTTTAATTTAGGATTTAACATAATATTAATGTAAGTGTATTTGGGTTGTAGCTTTGATTTATTTTAAAGGATATTTTCATCGTAATTATATAAAATAGTTAAGCAAGTATAGTCAAACTGAATTTTGGAATTAATGTAATCTATACTATCTATACTATTATATAAAGCTGAAGAGTTTGTTTGTTTGTTTGTTTGTTTGTTTGTTTGTTTGTTTGAACGCGCTAATCTCAGGAACTACCGGTCCAAACTGAAAAATTCTTTTTGCGTTGGATAGCCCTTTGTTCGTGGAGTGCTATAGGCTATATATCATCACGCTATACCCAATAGGAGCGGGGCAGTAATGGTTAATCTCAGGAACTACCGGTCCAAACTGAAAAATTCTTTTTGCGTTGGATAGCCCTTTGTTTGTGGAGTGCTATAGGCTATATATCATCACGCTATACCCAATAGGAGCGAGGCAGTAATGGCTAATCTCAGGAACTACCTGTCCAAACTGAAAAATTATTTTTACGTTGGATAGCCCTTTGTTCGTGGAGTGCTATAGGCTATATATCATCACGCTATATTCAATAGGAGCGGAGCAGTAATGTCTAATCTCAGGAACTACCGATTCAAACTGAAAAAATATTTTTGTGTTGAATAGTAGGTACTTTGTTTGTGGAGTGCTCAAAGTTATATATCATCACGCTATGACCAATAGGAGCGGAGCAGTAATGAAACATGTTGCAAAACCGGGGAAAATTATGAGTTTTGAGAGCTTCCGTTGCCTGCGCTGCGTAAACGGTTAAAGTTATGCAACAATGATGTATGACGGGAATGTTTCACTTAAAAAGTTCTAAAAAATATATTATAAAACAAAGTCCCCCGCTGCATCTGTCTGCCTGAACGTATTAAACTCAAAAACTACCCAACGTATTAAGATGAAATTTGGTATGGAGACAGTTTGAGACCCTGGGAAGAACATAGGCTCCCGGGAAACTACTACTTTTATAACGGAAAACTTTAGCCTGAAAAACTTTATAACGCGGGCGGAGCCGCGGGCAAAAGCTAGTTGGATATAAAAGAAAATCGCAGTACAATAGAGGATATACTGATGTAAAATAATCCTATCAAAATCACAATCCTTTACATCTTTATTTCTAAGTAGTCGACTTAAAAGATCCGAATTTAGTAGTTAGTACGATATGAATTTAATATTTTATAATAACTAGCACATTTTAAGACCTCATATTTTTATATTTCCCCATTTATTTTTATAAAACACGTAATTGTAAACGAAGCTGTTCGCAAGGACGCCAACTGCGTCCAGCTTACGGAGGCTAGAGCGCATCTCATTTTAATTTGCAACAGAATCTCGGCGGCTTTGTGAGCTGGAAGCACACGAGTACACAAATTCATAAATACAACGAGTTATTGGCGAAAACGTTTGTTTAAATATTGCAGTTTTACGAGCTTCGTGACTTGTTATTACAATTACTTTGTAAATATGTGGATGCATGTGGACCGAAATTTTTAAATTTTACTCGAGAAGCCCTTGTACCTCTTTGATCTCTATAATGGCATGGAATGATATTCATACTTGTATGTTCTAACCATTATTAAATATCATATTTTTTATGATTTATAAATATTCTCACTAGGTTGAGTTCTTTCAGATGTTTTTTCCGTAGAGTTATATCACGTCTTCTCTATTCATGTGACTTTTTTTCAGTAGACGAACGGTTCGAGGATCGTTTCCTAATATATGTAACTTAATTGATTATAGTTTATACACACAATAAGGGTACAATTTTGTAATGTTTAATCAAAACACTATACTTATCAAAAAATCATGCAAATATGCATGAGAAACTTCAATGTAATAGTATAAATAACCTTTGTAACAGAAGCAAATTAATTCTTCTCTATATTCGCTACAAAGTACATAACCTTGTAAAATTTCATGTAGATGTTTTCTTTTCAATTCCTATTTAATCATAACCAGGTTATGAAAGTAACAAGTAAATTTTTTTACAACTGGAAATTCCGCCAAAACTTAAATTGTTAGAAGAAAATCTAGTAAATTTCCTGTGAGAGCGATAACAAAACCACGAAATTGGATTTCGCGATATAATCTGATGCTGGTAGTGACATGACGGCTCAGGCGCGCGACGTTCGGCCGCTCACTCCTCACTGCTTTTTGTTATACTCGCCCGCTGTTTCTGCGTACTACATAATAGATGGCCACATATATTACCGAAATGGGTTTGCACCCGTGATTTTATTCGGCAGTCAATTTAAACATTGCTTTTAAAGTAAATTGGATTATATTTAGAAGTAACGGAAGACTATATTCCAACATTGTAGAAGCTATTAAGAACATTTTGGACAGTTAAATGTCTGAGCCAATAAACATATTGATGCTCTCAAAAACAACTTACTGTATTCATAAAATTAAATGTGGCACAGGCGACATTTATTCTGCGTGCAGTGAGAACCTTTCCTCAATGTTCAGCCATAATTTTGTCTTTACAAATTAATTATAATACGTAGTTACACGTTTGTTTAAATAGTCCCAGATCGGAAAATATCATGTATCTTATAACTAATGGTAATTCAAAAAAATCTGTATGATTTTAATTTTGCCAAGCAGTAACGCGCAAGCATTATGGTTCTCCGATTTAAAGGACTTTATGGTTTCAGGGAATAATTAGACTTAATGTCTAATGTATAAGGGTGACGATTAACGAGCACAAAACTACTGACTGCCGATTACTACTGCTTATAGTTTTGGTTTTTACCAATATGTAAATGTACCTCTATCACTGCAGTAACTATGTACAAACATTTACAAATTGATAACATAGTGTATTATGGTAATATGGTTTAAATATTCACGAAAAAGCGATCTATTTAATCGGAATTCTACGAAATATGTCATGCAAACCTGTGACTATAATATCGCTTTTACGAGTTTCCTGATTTCATAAGAAAATATTTTATTCATCCTCGAGGAAAGGGCGAAAATCATGGAGGCGACACCCGGGTAGCATTGTACGGATGGCCGATCCAACAAGAGCTTATAGTATCAATGGAACTATCAGGACGTTTATACGCACGTAAATATTTATTCAATATATTTATAGAGGTAAAGAAAAAACCATCTCTAAAGTAATCTACTGAATGTATTTTGTTGACAAATATAAGGTCATTGGGTATTTATCATTCCGAAAATATTTACAGTTCTTGAAGGTTCGCACCGGATAGTTTTGTATTGTAAACACCACTGGTAGAATTATAGGCAAGTAATATTTACTTAGACACTAAGTGACGTAAAGCCAGTCAAGCGATATGACCCATGTGAGAAATCTTAATGAATAATAATGAATATCATATTTTTTGTTGAATAATGAGACGAGCATGATACTCGCCTGATAATGTCCAGTAATTACGCTGGGTACAGTGTCCTTCAAATCTGAATACAGTTCATGACCACTAACTGCTTGGCGTTAGAAATAGACATCGCTTTGGTTCCAGTAGTTTTATGGTAGGTACCCAGACGGCCTGGACGGACCTACAACCAGCAGTATATTGAATGAATTGGATCTTTAATACTATAGTATCTGAAATCTCTTATGGGTGCTGATGACCCAGCCACAGTGTAGTGCACAATTCACGTTGCTATTTTGTTTTTACCAGTAACTTCTGTTCATACCCTTAAAAATAACTGTCCTATGATTTAAATAAATTATGTTTCTATTAACTATCAACTGTTATGATTCGTCATTGTTATTATTATTGTCATAATCTTAATTCACCTTCCACACGCGAAATACCGATTTAAGTAAGCGGTAATAATACTATTCCCAATTTCTAGAAATTCGAAGTATTAACGCATATTTATAAGTAAACCTGGGAAAAGCCAAGAATAATTCCTTGTACCTGTCTGAAAGTTTGTTATACGAAATAAGAGTAAATAAATCAAAATAATATACTCTATTTTACTTTGGAATACTAGCATTCTAATTGTGAAAGGCTTTTTAAAATTGTTTCAGTACTTCTAATAATAACTCCCTAAAAATAAACTCGCAAACTTACAAACTTCTTTATAACTGAACATTATTTATTGTTATTACTTATTCTACAATTACGTTTTACGAAACAAATTCTATTTAAAGGGATCGTAAAAAAGTTATTCCAATCATTTAAAGATCTAAAAAAAAAATAAATTAACTGTAAACTTTTGCCTTCTTTTATCGGATTTGATTCGACAAATTTTTAGAACTACTGACTATGAACAATGCTTGTTTTTATACTGAAACCCATATCTAATGTTCCTTTAAAGGTATTTAAACAGTAATCTAATTTCATTATGATGATTCCACGGCGGTGTTTTTGACGTCTTAAAAAATCCCTTCATTCTTTTAGTTGCAAAGTAATCAAGGTTTTTGTAGTCATTGGTTGAGCACGTATAAAAAGAAATATCCATAAACATCCAACCCAATGCCATACCGAGTGCCTTGTATGTAAATTTATTTTCGTAGCCGATACAATGTATCATATGGCACATGTATATATTTGTAATCGTCTTAAGTTGTAAATCCTCTTGTGCCCAATGACAAAAGGACAGCGAACATGAATGTCTTGAATTATTATAATCAAGAATATTTGTAACACATTTGCATTTATATTGATATCCAACTTCAAAATTTCTTGATTCGTTGCTATGTGCCATGTACTAAAAAAAACCTGTCTACTAATTAAAAAGGAAATAACTATCTATACCTAGTTATCGTGATCGTATGCCTATTTTATGACAAACTAAGGATGGAATGAGAATTTACATATCTTTATCTTGTTTGATATTATAAGGTTGGCTGGCGAAAATTATTACGCAAAAACCACGTACAAATATTTCTGGAATGTAAAATATGCTTTAATTCAACGTGGACTGACACGGATAAAGTAATGATTAGAAATATTTTTGCGAGAATCTTTCAGCGACTTCAAACGGTTTTTTTTCGCTGATCATCGCATCTCGTTAAAACGAAATATTATGGCACAGAATTTTGTGGCACAGAGTCGAATAAATAGCATAACTGAATTTTGTTTACGTCTAATAACATTTCGATTAGCTAAGTTAGACATCAAATAATTATTGTGCGACCAAACAGATACTGGGTAATTAGTTATGTCTTTAACAATTCTCGATAATTATTTGATTATAAATTTTGAATAAATAGATTCTTAAAATACGGCTAGCATCCCATTTTGCGGGGGTAACGATTTAATGAGCGCCGTGTAAATTAACTCACCATGCTAATCCTATAAATTCTGCTGATAACAAATGCTGCTCCTTCAGCTATTTGTGTAAAAATATTGTTACTATTAAATTAGACGGCGCGGCGTCTGTGCGCCGCCTTATATTATTTATCAAAATGGCACTAAAATTGTAGAAAATCTAAACTGATACGTTATTTTCACGTTTCATGTAAGTTTATTCTACATTTTATGATACATTAGTTCATGTGATGGACACGCAGCTTGTGAAAAACTGAGTAAAACGAGAATACTTGTTAAAAAAATCCGGATCCTATTGAAATAAAAATACATAGTACCTTTGTACATCATTCACTAACCTATGTAATTTGCAAGCGTTTAAAACAAGTACATAATTACTACAGTACTCGACGTGGCTTCATCAGTTCTCAAACCGTTCGATTGAATTCAAGTACTCGACGGCGCGGCTTTTCTCAGAAAATATCCGCCTCCGTCATTAAGATGATAAAACAAGATAACATTAATGACTTCGGTTTATCAATAGCGTCAGTTTCGTCGACATTTTCGTTTACACATTATCTTGATTACGAGTAAATGCTATAATCGATAGATAAAAACGATATTAACAAATGTTACGGCCAAAGTCGTGTAAACAACTTAACTTTGTAATTTGATTATCTGAACTATTGGTAAAGATTGTTTTATTTCAAACTTTATTGGCCATCGTAAACGTGTCTCGGCGGAACATGAGAATAAAATGGTAACCTATTTTTTTAATTGTCTCCAGTTTTCTTACATTGTTAATCTTAATAGGTAATGGAAATGTGTTGTTAATGTTGTCTTTATTAATGTCTTTAACGAAAACAACTTTACCATTATTGGTTAATAGCATAACACACATATTTTAGATAGTGTTTATCGCGAATATTTTGATGACGATACAAATATTTACGTAATAGGTTTAATATGATTCGGTCAAATTTGACGATTAATGATATTTATTTTGAAGAATAATTGCTAAAGTAATAACATTAGGTAAATTTGTACGCACTCTGGCCTTTTTCTCTACCACAAGTTATTTTGACAGCGCGTAACGCACCACGTCGCGTTTGAAACAATTTAAATTGGCATGCAGAATACCACTGCACGCAAATTTTATGAAAATAATCTAACACGGCCGTATTATGAGCTTACATTATTATAGCGAATAAGGGTCCTGCACTGCACGGTAATGTATCACCACAAAGAATTATTTTCCGTAATTAAAAAGCTACGACGCTCGCACAAATCTGGGTTGTAAAGCGATGTTCCTTTCTGATAATTATTAATTTAACAGAAATTTGCCCGACCCGGGGATCGAACCCGAGACCTCAGCACTGCAGTCGTACCGTAAAACAACTACGCCACCTAGGCAATCACACAAATATTGTGGCTTAATTGATTTTATATCCATTTTCGCCATAATATTAACAGCCTCTTAGCAAATTTTGTATAAGTAAGAGAAGCCGCGCGGGTCACGGAATTCAGGCCCTACATAATTTGTAAAGCCAGACATTTGGAATAGATGACACTGCTGCTCGTAACCAGTTAGCCATTTGTGCCAGTTCTGGTTGTCTATGAAATCGTCGTTTGCAATGCATTCCTTTTGATCATCTGAAATGCTTGACATTGCGCAATGAGTTATTGATGAATAAGATCATATTGCTGCAGCAAATAATTCTTATGAATTATTAAAATTATACTATTAAGGATTTATCATTATTTCGTGATTAATACAACAGTTAAGTCACTATAATTGTTAAGTAACCGAAGTCATGCGATATGAAAACTGCAATTCATGGTTTAAATATTACTGGCAATAAATAAAACAAACCGAATTCACTTTCAGAAAGTGTCATTTCGGAAGCAAAACTTTGTTCCTACCTGGGTACAGATAAGTAATTGATGGGATTTGGAATTGCAAAAGATCAAAAGGTATTAAGTCACGGAACATTGTAGTCTGACTTTTAAACAATCCGTGTCTCGGAAACTTCTAGGTACTAGACGGTTTAGATAAGGCTTTGTGGGTACCTAAGAACTTTGTACCAATGGGAAACAAAGTTAGGGCAAATGTTGCTACGTTAAATAAAATAAGTCTTCATTGTTATTATAATCGTTTGTAAGAGTTTTGAGGCAGGATTTGCCGAGTTTTCTTTCAATGCGTGCGGGCTTCGCATTGTTTTATCGTGTGCTTAATAATGGCGTGAACGAAATCTGTTTGATGTAAAGTTTTTAAGAGAGTTATAAATATAATCCTGAAGAACAAACATACAGTAACAAACAAACATTCGAAAGTCTGAAAAGTTTTACGGTAAGTATAAATGTTTGTTTTTTACATTCCGTATGGAATTTCTAATGCAGTAGTTAAATATTCTGAACCAAAATAAATTTATTTATAAAAAAAATGGCTAAGAAATCTTTAAATATCTGAACAGATGTAAATACTGGGATACATAAGAATTTATGCTGCATTTTTGAGTGTATATTGTAGTTTCCGAAAATGAGAAAATTTACACTAAATTTAAATATGTATTGTTGTTTAATTTATGTTTGACCTCGCACTTCTAATTTGCATCTCGTCCTCTTAAAGAAAAAACTAAATGCTCGGAATACTTTACCTATCTTCGAAAAATATCTCAATAATCACACAACATTGATTCCTGGACGTAATTTGGCCTGGTTTTCCTTATTGAGTTTATGGATAATTATGGGACGAATTACAATTACTGTTAATATAAAGCAAGTAATTAATAACATAATGCTTTATAGAAAACAGTCGGTTTAGTAGTATGGAGTACTTTACTAGTAGGTAAGGTTAATACCAAATGACTTTATCATGTAGTACAAAAAGTTATTTTCGTTAATGATTTCTTATGATTCCGCGAATATTAGACATTGAAATAAAACTATTTTACGAATTTAATCGCGGTTTTTTATATTGCATTTTCTCCCTTTTTTAGAACGTTTTGAAGACTTTGCAGCCTTCATGGTCAAGGAGGACTGAGTTGCTGGTCATCCGAAAAGTCCCAGTTACAATATCTATCCACATTTTACAATTATACGAAATTTTAACTTGTTTTACTTTCATTGATCATAATTTTTGAACTGCAATTTTCGAAACACGAACCATGTCTAAGTATTCACATCTACTCGTGTATTTACATTAGAAAACAATAGTGGCTGTGTACATAAAGTGTAGACTGTAGACTTTGAATCTTGCGGAGCGCTCGCAAGTCCATCATTTGAGCGTAACCACATCTCTGTGACAACATTCCGCTGTGGAAATAGTTCACAAACTCATAACTTGGCTAACTTATAGATTAAGTAATGTAAGAGATTAAATTCACCTTTGTGTGCGCGTACTTTAAATGTTAACTTTGTTATTAAACCTTCATTTGTTTTGACTATCGCTATGAACGTTATTTGCTAATTAGTTAATTAGGCTTGTGTTTTGAGTTTAAATGGGATATAAACAAAATTTACGAAAATACAATGATTGTAATACTGTTATATCTGAGAACTCCTAAAAAGAAATATAACTGGAATGAATTTAAATTGTGTTATCCAAAATTGGTATTATTACACTCACTAATTAACACCAAACTGTATTCTATTAGTATTTTCTTTACTTTTCTGTTATAAATTAATAAACGCTTCACACCAAATATCCTTCGTGTTTATATGTGTAAATGCAGATATTTTAAAAGCGGTTTTGTTGCGGAACGTGAAGTCTACGAGAATATAGTATCTTAAACTCGTATGTGCAAGGCTTTAATATTACAAAATCCTCGGTAAACCAGTAATTTCGCGTAGCATTCCGCAGTTTATTCTAGGTGCGAAGAGAGGTGCATAAAATGATTTTTCCAAGAAAACTACTTTGAGCGATGTCGTGCATAGTAATAGTGTTCTCATTAAAATGTATTACCAGAAAGTATAACATGCCTCTTATATAATTCTAGTAAATTATCAGTTTAAAAACATTAGATCGATAAAAGATAATTTTTTCGATATATTAGTGGCATAATATTCGTTCTATTTTAACGGTTTTTCTGCATCGATTTAAATTCATAAACTATTGAACAACACGTATCCACTACAGTTGTTTCATGCAAAACCTTACGACAACTTTAAAATGAAATCGTAACGTCATAGGCCGCTATTTGGCAAGTTCTGAAATGTTTGAGTTGGCCCGAGGCATCACTATTTCAGCTGTTAAACTTTATATATGTGCTACGAAT
This sequence comes from Manduca sexta, assembly GCF_014839805.1. Classification (NCBI taxonomy): domain Eukaryota; kingdom Metazoa; phylum Arthropoda; class Insecta; order Lepidoptera; family Sphingidae; genus Manduca; species Manduca sexta. The sequence continues at coordinate 6,951,775 of NC_051128.1, forward strand.
TAAAGTCCGGTGGAACCCTGATAAACCGCTATCAGCGCTTTGCCAGCATTTATTTGAAACACTAACCGCATTAAGTTTTCGCTTAGCCACACACGACGGCGCAATATATGGGCGTCACGTTCGCGTAATAAAATGTACAAAAAAAATTAAATCCCCTTTAAATATTCTGACTGTCGCACGCATTTAAAAAGCGTGTATTTGTGAAGTAGATTAGAATCAATTTTTTATGTGAATATGTTAAGAAGGTAATTGAGATCGATCAGCATTGTAAAAATGTTTAAACTGAACAAAACACAATTTATTTGCAATAAATTAGGCTTTAGTGTCTGAATTAAGGTGCTGTTAAAACATTATTATGTAACGCCGTTTCTAAAAAACTTTACATATAATAAATGTGTCACAGGTCGATGTCTGAACATTATAGATATGGAAGAAAAACTAGTATGAGGGTATTTATTAGAGCAACAAAAGCCAAAACGAGAGTTTTTAGAATTTTTGTCTGTGTGTATGTAGCATCGCGCATATACTGCATGAATGAATTCAGTTTTTACTGAAGTATTTATTTATAGAATTAGAACCTAAAACTTTTCAAAGCAGGCGGAGCTGCGAGCAAAAGCTGGTTCTTACAAAAATATTAATGTAATTTATAACTTGATAGTTGATACGAAACGTTAATTGCGGTATAATTCATAATTTTATGCAATCGTTACCTACTGCTTTGATGAAATCGCCAGTGAAAGCCTAGTTAACATACATCAATCAATCTATCAACCTTTATTCATCATTATAAAGTTTACATATATATTACATAAGTAGGAAACTAACAAAATCAAACTAGAGCAGACTGTCATAATATTATAATACAAAAGCTTGTCGAAAGAATGACGGAATATTTTTATTACAAGTAATAATTGAGGCTATTACTTAGATGCGGAAGACATGCTGAAGCAGCGGAGGAAGTGGAAGCGGTTGCGATATAAACGCATACCAACAATATGCTTTAATAAAATGAAAAAACCTACTCATTAAAATACGCTCCGATATTCCGAGGCAATATTCGCAATTATTTAGAAACTCCAGTGAAACGTTTCTCATTTTAAAACGTTTTAATTTAAAAGTCGGGAGTTTATTTATTTGAAATATAAGTAAAAAAGCAATATTGAGCTGAGTGCGCACGGGCGTAACTTCGTTAAGGATAGCCGACAGTGGCAGCCGGGCGGCGCGCGGCAGGCCAAGGTTACGCGCTGTGTAATCCTATCAGGATTTCACTATTTTTGTTACTCACCCGTTTAGTCGGGGAAGTCTCATTTGGAAATAATTTACGGACAGAAGCGGACATTTTGGCGATGTTTGTGCTTTCTGGCTTGTATGTTTAGTTAATAGTTTTATCTGCATGCCTATTGGAGATGGTAATGGGCCATAGATTATAGAACTTAAGTTGGTATACATAATTTAGAGTAATATAAAATTATGGTCTAAGTTATTCTACTGTGTAATCAACTACATGGCTTATTATATGCAAAAAGGATGTCTTAGTTTTACGACCATCCGTGTACCTGAAGTTAACCCTTTCTGGGCGACCCAATGGCGCACAAAAAATCCACCTACCTCAATTACCGGGAATGGAACTAAAGACCTTGTCGATCAATAGACTATATTATTACATATTATATGATAACCTAGTAAAAAGATAATGCTTTGCTGAGACCAATAAGTTTTAAGAAATATATGGTAGAGTCTCACTGTAGTAAATATTTTCTTTCGTATGAATGGGCTAACTCGGCCAAGTTGGTATCGAGACGTAATTTCTATTGTATTTCTAACACTCCGTGGGAGTCCCGGAGTCTCAAAAACTGTCTTTCAATACCATCTCCGTTTTCTCACTGATCAGTGATGCGCCGACGACGTCTCTAGCGTTCTGAGTTAAGCGTAATTCTGATCATTTACAGTTAGGCGATCTAATTGCTCGTTTGTCGGTCTAATGAATTTCGTGGCTGAATATACAATTACTGAGGATTTCGATCATACTATAACCAAATCCAAATAATTTTTACGAATCACACGAGCAGTTTTGTTGTGGGCTGATAGTTCCATCAGATAAAGTTTTTCATAATAAAGTACGCTAACGAATTTAAATAAAAGTTGTGTGAATCAAATATGTCGGTCGCTTAATTTTTAAATTCAGCCAGTTTACACATATTTATACTAATATATGAATGTGAACAGTTCATTTGTTTGTTTGAACGCGGTAATCTCTGGAAATACTAAACCGATTTTAATATAAAATCTCTAATAGGAAGCTACACTATTTCTCAGTGCTATAGGTAGCTTACTTTTTATCTCTAGAAAATATTAATACGAAAATCAGCCCGTCATATCGTATCCGTGGTGTCTAATAGAGCGCACAAAGCTAAATGGAAGATGTTTGCTGTCTTTAATGGCCAATTTTATCGCGCTCATAATGGTAAAAATAGTATGTTTTATTAATTTGTTATCTCTTCACCTACGTGTTTGATAAAAGGATAAAACCGAGAACAAATATTAAAGTCGACAATGCGTGGGCATTATTGTTCGTGCGTTGACCACTACGAACATCTATTCATGTTTTCCCCTCGAACAACTCTAGCTATTGTTCTGTTTTATGTAGTTTATAGTAGACTGTAGTATTTATTTATTTTAATGGGTTCACAGAGAATTGTTACTATAATACAAGAATATATCTGTTACTGTAATTTACTAGTTTTATATAGTAGAGGTTTTAGAAGTAGCCTCTTTCTGATGTTATTGTATAGTGTTCAGCTTTTCGAATTTGCGATAACTAAAGTAATATTAAATGTTTATTATAAAGTATAATGAATATCCTGACATATTATAAAAGCCACCTGGTTCGTTTGTTTGTCTGTCTGAACGCGATAACACACAAAAACTACCGAACGGATTTCTATGATATTTAATTGGGAAATAGTTTGTGACCTTGGGAAGAGCGCAGGCTAATTCATCCCGAGAAAATATATATTGGGATTTTTATCTCGGAAAAACTGTTTTTTCGGGCTACGCCGCGAGCAAAAGTTAAATTAACACAAAATATCTTTTTGTATGACACAACATCTTTGTACATACAACAAAATAAATAATTTCTATAACGAATATTCAATTAATCGCCTATTTTAACGAGGCATGTCTTTCACATTAATACATAATCAGTTCATTAAAAACAAAATGATTAATAAAGTAATTTTCTAGAGCACAATATGGCTCGTGTAATGTGTGTTCGTACTAACATGCAATAGGCGTAAGATACACAAAAAAACTTAAGATAGTTTGTATGTGCGATGCTGCTTCCATGATACAATGAGGTTTTTTATCGACATTAGAACTCTTAGCAAACTTTTAAAATTAATCACCTGCATGAACGCTTTGGTATACTAAGATTAGATCTAACTGCATCTTCGTCTATTTAACGTAGTACTTTTTTATAATTTAAGTTTGGAATGTACTCCCTTCGATGTTCCCCGAATGCTATCACTTGTCCTTCTTTAAACGTGGTTTAAAAAGAGAGTTCACTTTCAGGTAGGCAACGGCTTGGATGTGCCGTTGGCATTGCAAAGTTCAAGGACGGCGGATGCTGCTTACCATCAGACAAACCACTTGCTCGTTTGCCTACTAAGGCAATAAAAAGGCACATTTTGTTTCTAATTAAAGTATCACGGCCATTAAAAAACTCAATTCCGTCATTTAACAATACATTTTTGACCTCCATCATGTTACTTTCGCTGTTTTATAAATCTATTGTAATTAAGTTGTATCGTAATCCATACTGTTATAGCAAGGATATGTGCTATTTTGATTGTATTACAGCACATTTTTGAGTAATCTTACCCCTGCCACATTGAATGTGGCCTATGCTTAAGCATTTGAAATGATATGGATAGTGGATATATTCACGATTCCACGAAGTTGCGACGCGCCACGGTCTTGAACGCATAACTAATATCAACATCAAGATACAATCACAATGATACTGTATATTATCTAGTTATTATTCTCATTAGCGTCAAAATTTTGCCATAAAATATGTCAAAAGAAGAAAAAATGCAATTGATGTAGGAATGTAGAGGTTTGCTAATAACTACTGAACATTAACCGTCGAGATTAAAAATATACTTAGATAAGAGTTCATATGTATAATGTTTAATTCAAGAATGTCAAATGAGCCAAACACGATCTAAAAGCCATCTACGATCTAAAACGATAATAGATTACGTATAGGGCGAGGTGAGCAAATAATTAAAACTAAAGATAACTAATCTAAGTCTAATCTGAGGTCGAGAGCTTGATAGAAATGCCAGCCGATGCAAAGTGTTAGATAGTTTCTGAACTACGTGTTTGGCGCCTTACAGTCTATCCGTAATACTCACAAACTTAATTTGAAAATTTACAGGACAATGACAAAAAAAGAACAAATAATATAAAAGAAACCTTGACAGAATATCTTATATCTGCCTATATATTCAGAACTGTGGACAAACTAGTCTAAATTTATATAAGACGAATTCACTGACCCAGTAGACGAATGAACTTGGTTAACAATTTGTAAATGAGAAGACACTACGAGAGGTCGTGACCCATAAATTAAGTCGTGTGTTTAACGGTTAATGTTTCACTGTATAAAATATTTAAAAAGGTGTATTACAAACGAGCTTGTAAAAATAAATTGATATTTACCTACATTGCATCAGCGCCGAATAAAATCGTACTCCGTCCAAAAAATGGCAGGCGCAGTTGTCAAGGTCGTTTAACACTACACTGAATATTGCTATCAAACCGCATCTCGTAATTCTATTTCTATACCGCTGCAGTGGTCAAGTCATCCCGTGTTATGTTGCAAAATTAAGAGGATAGCCTTGACGGTCTGCGGCTACTAATAAATGGGTACGATTCGCTTCGTTCAGGATGCCGTTTGGTAGCATGCTATGCGGTCACTCAACCGTCTCTAAAGCCCGTTACGTCAGCGGCCGCATGCCACAATTAGATCACATGCGAGACTTGCAATGGCTAGACCAGACGCCAATCGTCGACAGATTATGTTTTAGTACCGTTAAAACTGGCTTTTTGCATGAACGGCTATGGCATTCCGATGATTTCCTTAGGCGTTATTTCTCGTAAACATTACACTTGCGTAATGGCGGCCGCATATCTCAACGACTATAATCATTTATCAGACATACGAGTTATGCATAACGATGGACCAATATTGTTTGTACTGCTTCCATCGCATGCCGCGTATTACGGTGACTTATTACTGCTCCATTGCTCTCCTAGTGATCATCAACTGTAGTTTAATGCTCCCGTTTGTGTGGGCGAAATGTTAACTAGAAAATTTTAAAATTCAATTTAAAGTTTGCTAACAACAAGTAGCTTTACATTCCCTCTGCTAAGTCTGAATCTCGCACGGTAGTTTGCGGTTAGACCATTCTAAGTTGCCCCTTCTTTATTGGGTGTACGTAAAACTCTCCAAGATAATTGGCTCCGAACTATATTTACGTTGCTCAACAATCGACTGAGTGAACAAATAAACACTTTGTAGTACTTCGCAAAGTAAAGATAAAAAATAATTATTACAACTTGTCCGATAAAAGTGTTTGAAGCTAAACTATAAAGGAATTAGAAACAAAATGTTATATCTAGCGTCGATTGTGAGTCAGATAACGGTTTCTGACCTAATCACGTTTATTTATCTATAGTGGTCATCGATAAGAGTACACGTATACTAATAAAGCAACCAGACGCCTAATCTAATGCGACAGGACAGGTCTCGACAAAGTCCCACGAAGTAAATAGGTATTGCAATAAATGCTAATTGATTGCACCAAGATAGGATGTATGTGCGTGTCGGTAGCATGACGTCACGTCCTGTCAGACTCATGTCGAATGGTCAGACACCGTAATTGCCAATAAGACCTTCAAAATGATCGAAAATAATTAACAAATTGAGACGAATTGTAACCTGTAACCTAAGTTGCAATATGCAATTACCGGTGATTGTTAAAGTCGATTGTTATGTCGGTCTGGGAACACTCCCACCTACTATGTATATCCACAAAGATGGAGCAACGCCCTATGACTTATAATTAAAATAGCCTTTTGGCTCGCCTTTGTAGTCTCAGTCAGTGTTACCTTTCTGACGGCTTTATTGAATTTAGTTTTAAAAATAAGTCGCTCTCAATTTTTATGATACATAAACAAATTTTGTATCATAACAAAAAATGGATTAAATGTTTTAAATTATATCTGTTTTTCCTATCATTATAAAACATCGAGTCATTAAGCCTCTAAAATATCTTAACAAAAACAAAAAATATGTTCACTAAACCCCATAACCTACTCGATTGCCACAAAGAAAATGGTGCCAGCAATACCGCAGCTTCATAGTAAATGATTATGAATACATTTTTTACAAAAGCAGTAGATACTTCGCGGAAGAATGGCGATTACAAAGCGTTGTAGACGCTTATATTGAGGCTCTCTGTTGCAGGGCGCTTGTCTCAAGGGCCAATACTCGATCGGCACTCAGGTTTACCTACTTCGCTCCCGCGCCGCATCAGCTTCCATATACATCTATCTCTGCATAGACTAGTCATCACTGCCCGAATAGATGACAATTGCTATATGTCACACATTTCTCTGGCGTAAAACATCATCATATCATCCACTAGATTTACAAATATTACAATGTTTTAACAGGTTCTATTTTATTTAACAAACTACTTTACCGGCGTTAAACTTATTAACGAGCATCGATCATAGCCCAACTTTATACCTTTATCTTAAATAGCTATTACATCAGTGTTATGATAAAAGGAAGATAATTTTAATATACATTCCTTAGGACATCGTAACTATTCTATTAGCTGATTTATCATCCACATACTTAGCGGCTTGCATGCTTGTGCGGCTTATCGTAATTCGCAAACAAGCCGAGTCGGCACTGCAACACGAATTTATCTAGAAAATTTATCTAAACGTAGCCCGCACCGTGCGAAACAGTTACAGCTGCAATGCCATATCTGTCCTTTGTTGAAATCATCAGCATTAATTACATTTACGAGGAAAAACCAGGCTGATTCATTTCCCCTTTTACTTTCAAAGTAATATTTAAAATACTTATAAATACTTTGTTGTGTGCGAATAAAGCGACAATGAGCAAAATGTTTTGGTGATTGTGTGATAAAGAACTAAAATACAGTATTAACACTTAAGAAAAATGTGCTCAGTCATACAAATCTAAAAAACCGAATCGTCAAACAAGAAAAACACTGTTCGAATAAAATTAATAAATTTTATTTCGCAACCCAAAACGGCACTATAATCAGTCGTTTTTTAATGACAGCAAACATCATAACATCCTTTAAAGATTTTCCGCGTATCTATTAAATATTAATTTGGGAATTGCTTCAAAAGAATCGCAACTGCAAATTCAGAGGCACATATTATAACAAAGGCTCTGGGCGACGTCGTCTACGAGGAATTTTCATGACAAATACCCTTGGCACCAGACTCAGTGACATACCTACACTTACGGCCAACCTAATAAGATCTCTCGTAGTGGGACTAAATTAGAACTTTTGATCATATTTTAATGTTTTCGCAATTATTAAGTCCATATCATCAAGAAATAAATTTAATCTTTAAATCAATTGAATAGGTATCATATTTATCTAGCAAACCATTATCCAATATTATTAATATTGTTTCTATGATCTATGTAATATGAGGCGTCTCTGTTAAAGGAAACAACACGACATCAGCCCGAAAGGAATTCTTGGTAATCGACGATTATGCGGTGATGTAGCTAATACACTATTGCCTACATAGTTAGATGAGACATTTATGCGTCATTCCTTCTAATACTAAAGAAAATAAAAAAAAAACAACAATCGAAGTGTGTAAACATCTTGATCCACCCGGAACAATGAACGTTATCCAGTCGCGAACAAAGAATGCCGTATCCATAAGATCATACTCCGCGCAGACAGTGCAACAGTCCGCACGAAATTAAATATAATACACAAGTATACGGCGATTTGAGAGGAGGGAAAATGGGGGTCGGACCGTCAGGAGGCTCTCTTTGATTACGCGCCTGTTTGGCGAAATGAGTTAGCCGACTTGCGGGCCGGCGGGTGCACAGTTCTACATACGTTGTGCAGCCCAGAGCCGCCTCCATTGTACGCGAACAATGCACCGCGTGACACTATGAGCAGATTCAACAGAACTAAGAACTTGGAGAACTTAAAAAGTTGAATGAAAAAAGGACTCGGCTCGGATTCTCTTGTGATACCTTCATAACAATGCGCGCAAGTTTTCTAAGTTGTTATATTGAATATTCAGTATTCACAACTGTAATATAGGTATTAGCGTGGAGTTTCTTAAATTTATAACAACTTTAACTTCACACATTATTTAGATTTCATAATTGTGTAAGAAGTTTTATTAAAGTATTTATTTTATTTATTACTTTATTTGTAATTAATCATATAGAGATAATATAAATTTCAGTTGTAAAATACATTTAGTAGGTCCGTAATTATTTGTGACATCGATGCACATTTAATTACATCGTTATAATATTCCGTATAATTAATAATTTAAATAAGTAAACACAATTTTGCATGCTAAACATGCAAAATTGGATTTCATTAATTACTACTAAACAGACATATTATATGTTGGTACATTGATTTCAAGTTTTAGCGTCCATGACATGAGTAAGGTAAATCAGGAAATTACTGCTGAGTCATCTTCGTAGATTATAGAGCAACTACTGGAATACTCATACTATAGTTATAAAACTACATTACGCCTGAATATGTGCAGGGGTGATAAATGAATACAATTATACTTACGTTTTTGCATAAAGGATAGATTTTTAACCACAAAATTATATGTCAGGTAACGGGACTAGGGGCATCTAATTTTAAAATCTCCATAAAATAATGTCAAGAAACAAAAAAAAAGAAATACTTTTGATTAAGTTCTTACATATCACTACACATTATAAAATAAACGAAGGAACAAAAAAAACCGCAGTATAAACTTCTTTACAATACAAAAAATTATCAAGAAATGGATGGTGAAATGTGGGCCTTAATAGGAACTGGGCTTTCTTCGATCACACTTAGTTATTAATAAACATAGTCTTAAATTATTCTTTGTAAGCCTCATATCTTTGCAAAATAGTAGGTATTCCTAAATAATTTTCTTTGAATTTTCAAAAGCATTCCATTCACTCTGGTCTAGACGGACAGTCCGTCACAAAGAAACAAACTGTATCGCACAGATCTTGAAAACAACGCAACAACGATTTGTTGCTCAAACTTTGAGTTATGTACTTTAAAAATAAAAAAGTTTCGTCCGTAGGTACGGGCCGGCCGTGTACAACTTTCGTGTCGGATGTTCGGATACATCGAAACATTCAAACGAATTTGATGATTTATGACATAAAAAGATTTATGCGGTTCGTGTTAAGTTTACTTAAAATAATTTTTATATATTTTTTTTGCGAGTTGATTAGACCTTTCAAATAAAGTGTAAAGTTAGATATAGGTACTGTTGATGTACTTAATTTAATAAATTATTAATAAGTTGATAAAAAAGTTTATATTTCGTAAGGAAATATTAAGCAAAGATAATATTTTATAATAAAAAGACGTCATATTTCTAGGCGGTAGGTGAGCGTAAAATCCACATTATCTTATAAATCAGTTTGAAGTCAATATAAATTATTACACAATTTCAATAATATAATCTTAAACTTAAATATAAAAATGCTTCAGTGACAAATGCCAACAACGACATCAATTTGTGAAATATGTCTCTCGTCGGTCTCTATCATAATGTAATCTAGCGACATGGGTACATTGCTCATAGTAATTTTTCAATAGTGCTTCAAACCATTATGTTAACAGAAAAAAATTGTATCACAAACATTATAACATCATTTATCTTTATTATAATTTATAAAGGTACGTAAGGAAGCCCCTAGCCAGTCCTTACTGAGTGGTTGAACCATACAATAAGCAGACCGCTTCCACATTTTTTGAAATTCTAACATAAAACAAACATTATTAAAAATGCATTTGAGTGCAAACTGACAACGATAATAAACTCCTAAGCATTGCGGCTCAAGCATAAAACCAAGAATAATAACATGCTCTCGCATGCAAAACCTCTAAGGAGCAGGTAACAAAAGCAAACCATTGCAATATTGAACCCACGTGATTCCGTACGTCGTCACATATGTTTAAAACCCTCATACGGCAGACAAAGCGAGCCCACACAATACTTTAACAATAGTACTGAATATCTAAATCTTTTTTTTCCGATTTGCTGAAGTCGAGGGAAAACGCTTACACAAATGGAATTCCAGTAGATATGTACGCGAACTAGCGCGCACGTGAATTGTTGTGCTATTTCCTTTTTAGGTATCTGTAATATGAAATATCTAGTTCCCGTGTGCATATTAAATTTCTAAAGGATGTCGGGCTGAAATTATAGTAAATATAAAATTTATTTACGTGTGAGGTCTTTATATCAAAATTGTTGGCGCGTTTTAAGTTCAACACTAGGTTGACGATATCAATATTGGATAGTACCATTATATATTAGTTCGGTGTGGTTAAATTGGTTAAGAAAACGTGTAATATAAATATCGCTGCAATCAAAAATAACAATAAGAGAGTAAAGGGAAGCAATGCTTTTGTCATTTTTCGGCACAATCAAGTCCGATCCCCGAGGGACACCATTAAACCAAACCGGATTGTTATAAAAAGCAATAAATAACACACGTCAATTTCGCTAATTGAATAAAAAAAAGTAAGCCGAGTCATTGACCTCGGTATCACGCATTAAAATGCCGGATCATCTTACATGTGGGAAAAAGTGTAGGGCGCTGGGTCTCTAGACACCACTTGAACTCAACAGTTCGTCTGTTCGATACTATTGTATCGGTTACAGAGAATGTTTGTATTATTTGATGTAGCATAATATATACGAGCAAATGTATCTTTCGGCGCTAAGGGACTGCCGCAAGAAATACTGCGCACAAGTTAAATAAGGAATTGAAGGCGAAAAGGGGTTTTAGGACTTTCAGTAGTCTTTAAAAGCCACGTTTTGGGCTTCTTCTAGTTACCGTACCAAAAATAATAATTATTTGTCAATTCTCATTGATTATCTGTAACAAACTGTGGTCAAACTAACCTCATGCTGTAGTATTTTGTTTTTAAATCAAAAATACAGGGAAAGCTAGCGACAGCTGCAGAACAGGAACGTCGTTTGTTACAAATTACATAATAAAAACGAACAAGCTTGTTTTGTAATGGTCTCTATATTCTCATTTTGACCTTTGGCCATCATCTATTTACTGTTTCTCGGATGGTCAACATTGTTGTGCTGGTGGTAGGATATTTTATATCCACCCCAATACCGACTACTGTAGGTACACAAGGTGATAAAACATGCTATAATTGTTCACGTGAGTCGCGGCCCGGCAACAGCCTGTATATATCGGCATCAGTCGGTTCCAGTAGACCGGCATAATTGTGTCAACTGCCATGGGATAATCATCTCTCGTCAATGGACATGCTATTAGACTCCAGTCCACTTACCATCAGGTGTGGTGGGGCCACTTAGCCCTGCACGTATAAAAAAAATAGTCGAGTCGTATGTATAGGTATGTGTAGACAACTTTACCCATTGTTTTTGCAATATTAACCTACCCTGACTTGCTCTTGTATTATTTGTTCAAAACATACCAAATATAAATGCTTTATTGAGTTATGTAATCGTTTTACAATTCCTCCAGTGTAACATAATTTTGCGATAGTGAATTTGTTTTCTTTGAAGAGTAGTTTTTTCGACTAAAATTATTATGGAAATTTGATTTGAATTGTTATTACAGAGCGAAGCATACGTTCATGAATAAATAACATCACGAATTTACTAGACAAGGGATTATTGAACTGTTGTTTTCACAAAAAACACATCTTTTTTATGCAACTGAATGACGAGACGAAATATCTCGTCTGGGGTTAAGCGCCACGCCTCCCCAAAATCTTAGTCCTACTACAGAATATATAAACCATAAAAAACTGCATCTGCACTGTTATTTCACTACGCTCGTTAAGCTGAGCCGTTAGATGCAAGCCTCATAATGCCTAAGTTATTTTATTGGTTTGAATACCCTTTTTAATCCGGTCATATAAATTGTTGTACACCACTCATTTGTGGAAGAAATGAGCTAAGGAAGTGGTACTAATACATGACTTACGGTTGAAAACAGTTACGGTTAAAACAAAAAAGTTTCAAGTATTTATGTGATGACTCTTAGGAAGCTGGTTATGTGGTTTTTTTTGTTTCGTAACTCAAAAAGGAATAGGATTACTTTGTTTGCCTGTTTGTTTGTCTCTCCGTCTGTCAAAACCCTTTTTCTCAGGAACGCGAAGGGGTATGAAATTTAAATTTATATCATATACTCGGGTATACGATTTCTTTCAGCAACGCGATCAAATGATGTGACCATTTATGTCGTATATTTTATGATGATACAAGAGAATCAAAACCTCCCTTTAACATAGAATCACGGAATTTGGCAAGACGCAATTCCACGTGTAAAAATTAATAATATGATAACTCACTGTTTATGTACTTTAATGATCAAAAAAGCTAATTTATTACTACATACTTATTATTGTCGATTGGTACAATAACCGCGTCTAAGGATCGAAAGGCAAAGATAAGTTTGAAGCAGTGGCGAAGCGTCGATACAACCCGATTCCTACCGGCTTCCCTATCAGGTTTATTTACGTTTGTCTTAGTTTTTGTTTTCAGTTAAATTGGCCGTGATAAGTTACCTACGGCATCTTCTTTAATCGAGTTACCTTTTGAAAAATTTCACCTTTCGCCATTGGTTTGAAGTGATATACTTTGATACCTACCTTACTTACAAGTTTGTACGGGTGTCTAGATGTTTCAGTCCAACTCGCACTTGTCCGGTTTTTCAGATCATGACTAAAGTTTATAATAGCTTATATCGACTTTTGGGTCCAAAATAATATTGCGTTAGCGTTATAAATTGCTTCATAAATATAATTTGGTATAAAAAAACGCACGGAAGTGACCCGTCGGAAGTTGAAAGTATATTTTAAATATATTATACCTATTCGGCAGTCGGATATTATAATTATCGATATTTTTATTTGCATTATCGTTACCCGCGCATGATTCAGAAGTCACAATGACATTGTACAAGTACGAAAATATTTTTTTTTATTCATTCCTGCCCATGGATACCAGTACTTCAGACGCATACATAAATTATTTTACTTAACTAATTAAGCAAAATAAATATGGATGTAGAATGTTGCCATTTAATTGGTAATATTTATAAAATTTTCTTTATAATCTAAAACAAAATTAAACCATCTAATTTAATTAAATCCTTAACTATCGTTTACCCGCCACCTCATGCACACAGGATGCGATGAGTGCAAACTCTACATCTATTTTGCAACTAACGTATCAGACTCGCTGTAGGATAATGTGAGATAATTAATTGGCAACTCATTACTATGAGATGTTATTTTAGGCGCATTAACCGTGTTCGATGTTAGAAATAGCATTCGTTTTCGAGGATCGATTGTCTAATGACTCACAGACGACACGAGAGTGCACTTGGCGTTCCCGCTCCCTGGTGATGGATGACAAATCGCTTTTAGATCCCACGCCGCGATGTTTACGTCGGCCCTTCTGAATTGCCTTACATTTAAATGTTCTTTCTTTTTATCCTCAACTGTGAAATGGATTTACGTTTCGGCAGTTCATTTTGCTTGAGGATCATCTTTGTCATTTACATTATAAATCTGTTATCTAGAGTTGGTTTCTATACCTATAAACTTAATTGTTCTGTCACTCTTATGCGGATTGCAGAACAAAAGCTAAGCTGAGTTAGTTTAGCTTACCTCGCGGAGCTGAGAATATTGTAGTACATAGCTTAGTACAGATAGTTTGCTGTTTGCCCACAGGTATACAAAATCTCAGCTATGTGAACTACGTTAAACTTAGCCTTGTCCCTGCTCTGCACCTGGTGTTCACTGATCACTGAAAAAGTTAATGAAGTTCGATCTATAGATGGTCAAATTATTTTTTAACTGCGTTTTAGTCCAAGATGCAATTATTTCTTCTATTCTACATTAAGTTTTGTGAGTAGTACCTATTTGGCTCTAAATATTTGCATTTCAATGTGCTAGGTACAAGTTCTGCGAAAATACATTCATTTTGTGCAAAAATGGCAATGAAACAAGAAAAAGAATTAGTATTTTTCCCTTTGTAGTTGGTTAGCCTCGCTTGGGTGGGGATATGTTTGAACATAATATCATCTCTGAGACTCTTGATGAAGTTGAGGTTCAAATGAGAGAACGTAGCGATAAAATAAGCGGGATTTTCAACATCCCTATTTTGGTAACTTTAACCCTTTGATAAATAATGATAATATTAGTGCCGTTAGTCGTAATAAGTTTTTTTGGAAATAAAACATTATTCCTTGAATAAAATACAGCGCAAACAAATGAAACTTGCAATTATATTGATAAAGTAAGTTAATTGGACATCAGTCCCAATTCCGTCAGGCTATAATGCATTTAAAGGATAAGTTGCCCCCAGCAGCATTTTCGCATAAATACGACCTGGCGACCTTCACAAAAAGAGCGTATTCCTACCTAAAAGGCCGACAACACATCTCTATGCCCCCTGGTATTGCAGATGTTCATGAGCGACGGTGACCACTTACCATTAGTTCGTTTGCCCCTAATAACATAAAAATACAAGGTGGACGGACGACCTGGCTAAGGTCGCAGGAAGTCGCTGGATGCAGGCCGCTTCCAACAGGTCGACGTGGAGATCCTTGGGGGAGCCCTATGTTCAGCAGTGGACTTCCTGTGGCTGAGATGATGATGATGATGAACATAAAAATAAAGTTTAATCTGACGTAGGAAATATCAGGGTTTAACCTTAATAAAATTTTTCAGTACATTACTCTTTGATATTCTTTGTCGGTGTGAGTATCGCTATGCCTTACAGCATGTACCACCACGCGCAATAGGTAAGTCAGTCGTGCAGGGGAACAATGCGCCCACGTTGCAATGCCACTCGCAAGGACTTCTTCACCAACGTTTGACACGGATATAGCACAAAGGAAACGTCATTTACAACCGCTTATGGTGTCTTTTACCTTATTTTATAAAGTGAAATTGTATGAACGCGCTTGACGTATCTACGTGTATGTATGTATATTGAATAATGCAAGCTAATTTTGTGTAAAGAAGGTTTATTTCTTTATCTAAAAATATTTTTAGAAATTATTTTAAATTAGTATAAGTATTTATAATTAATCGTAAATGGTCATGTGGTATTTAATATTTTAATATATTTTTCGGCAAATTAATAAAACTGTATTATTGAAAGGATAACCCGAACAAAGAGAATTAAAGAATAAGTCATTTACAGAACGTATTTAATCCAAAGTTATTAAAAATCTTAATCCTGATTTTCTTTTCTTTAGCGTTGCTAAATAATCCCTGTGCTTTAGGTTCTTTAGCGTAGAAAAAATTTGACCCCGACATTGCGAGCGACAAAGCGTATAAAGAGAGATGTGATTTTATTTGCGACATCCTCAGACCTAATACACCAAACATCGGTGGTCGAGCGTCGACCGAATGAATATTAAAGCAAGAATCCTTTTCGTAAAGCCACGCAACCCAAAAATGAACGTGACGACCCTGTCGCTGTAATCACATTAGGTAACGCGGAATTTCGAGAATTCTGTTAGGGCGCGCACTACAAACTTCCTTTACCTACCCACTGTGGAATTCAATAAAGGGCCCGTCAAGGAAACCGTGTTCTCTATACGCCAAAGTGAGAATTATATGTTCCTAAAAATAAAGAAAAACTACAGCCTCTGTAAAGTAGACCCTCTGTTGTAACTTTTCTCCGTGGGTAAGGGAATTACTTACGAGACAAGGGGAAACAAACTAGGAAAACAACATAACGTGTTGTTTGATATCACCCTTTCCGTTGTTGGCTGGACGATAAATGGGCACAACTAAATTGTCAGACAATATATTTGCGGATATTGTCATAGCTTTCGATCAAAATACTTAAAAAAAACTTTTAGTTAAGAGTCGAGTTCTTGATGAGAAATACCTGCAGTGAATTTCCTGTAAACATCTAAAACAGTTGACCTATTTATATTAAAGCCGTAAGTAACTGTCGGTGGCATTGTTGCTATTTGTAAGCATACGAAATACAATTTACAAAGAATTGTTTATTTCAAATACATTTTATTAATAGGGAAAAAAGCCTTAATCCTTCCTTAAAATACGATGTAAAGTCATGATTTATGGTTACATCAACTTATTAGTTAAATAGTAAAAAACTATACCCGTTTAGGTAATAACTAATCTAAATAATATAAATAATAACGGCGATATCCTACTTGGGAGTGGAACGGACTACTGAGACGAATGTCCACAGGTTCGAAAACCAAGGGCACACACCTCTGACTTTTCTAAAAAATCATGTGTGTATTCTTTGTGAATTTATCGTTCGCTTTAACGGTGAAGGAAAACATCGTGAGGAAACCTGCACATCTGAGAAGTTTTCTATAGGAATTTCGAGGGTGTGTGAAGTCTACCAATCCGCACTAGGCCAGCGTGGTGGACTAAGGCCTAATCACTCTCAGTAGTAGAGGAAGTCCGTGCTCAGCAGTGGGCAAGTATATAATACAGGGCTGATATTATTATTATTATTAACAACAAAACGGTGAAAATATCGTAAGGAAACTTGCATACCTAAAAAGTTCTCTATGAGAATTTTGATGGTACGTGAAGTCTGCCAATGCGTATTAGGTCAGCGTGGCGGACTAAGGCCTTATCCCTCTCAGTAGTAGAGGAGGCCCGTGCCTTAATGTGGAACAGTATACAATACGGGGCCGATATTATCATTATAATTTAAATCAATAATAGATACTATTAGGCTAGTAATCATTATGCGATTCGGTATTGTAAGATGTAAGATACGTAATCCTATTCACTGTATAATGTATATCCCTAGTTATTAGTTTTGTCTGGAATTATACTAATTATGATACCCAAGTATAGAATTATCTTTATTACTTATAGATATAAATGTGAATAATTATGCTCATTTTCAACTATGGAAGCTACTTAAAAAAAATAAGAACAATGTTGTTTAGAACGATAACGATTGTAGATTGTTTGTGTCAAATAAATAAACAGGTATTTTAACTCCGAATGAATATCAGTAGCTCCCAGTAACCACACAACATCCAGACTTGGAACAAATATTTGCGAATCGTACAAACATTTGTCGAACGCGATTATCTGTTCCACGACCAACTTACATAGGTGCAAGTATTTGATAACTCCTACTGCAGTTAGCAGATATTTCCACGACCTAGTTTATACAAATATTAAAATTCAAAAGCAAAACGTTGTAAAAACATTGCAAACTCGAATTAAATAGTCGTATCTCTCCTGTGACAGTGAGAATCCATCAGGGGTTTCTGATTGAACCGCTAACCACCCCGCGCCCCCCTCTGCCGACCCATGAAAAATAAAACGTAATTTGATAGTGCCCTCTAGCGCTTGGACTACTTGCATCTACGATTGTAATAAAGAACATTCATTTCATTGTGTGCGTTGTGCAGTAATGTAAAAAGGGAGAAGCTTATAAGGCATTTTGTATTTTTTTGGTTTTGCTTTATACAAGTTTTAGTTGTCTTTGGACCTGTTATTGGTGCGAATTAAAATCTTACTGACTCTGAAACTTCTAAGTAAGTTAAATTTTCCAATATTAGTAACATTTGAATTTTAAGACCTATTTAGGTGTTATACGGTATGTTAATAACCTGAAATTTGAAGAGGAATATAGTGCACTTATATTTTCATTCCAGCTTTAGAATGATAATAGTGGAACTAAATAAACTTCTGAAAAGTACAATAGGGGATAAAAGAAAGGTTGATTCAATTCTGATGAATTTACAATACGAAATTGAACGGACATGGAATCACAGGAACCATCTCCATTAAGACGTCCTTTCTGAACTTAAAGATTGAGATTTCCGGAAGAATGCAAATCAAACGTCAACTAAATATTGAAAGTACATTCTAGTACAACTTATACTCAAATAAGTCTGTTGGGATTAATTGGCTGACCGAAACAGTAAAACATAATAAGGGAAGACCTAATATTAAACGAAGAGCCAGATAATTTAAACAAATTTAAAATATAATTAACATTATTGTTAAAACATATAAGCCTATAGCTTACCAAGAGGCTTCACTAATCAATAGTTAATTAGCTTACGTAATCTACCATAGAATTTAACTTTTATGTATTGTATTGAGCCTTTACAAACATATAGATAGATGATCAGCAAATAATCGTAGACATGAAAGGAAGTCTAATCTATAAGTAATTCATCACTTGTCTCCTGCACGCTGATTCAGCGGGGAGTCATTACTCACATCTCGCAAGGTTCTATTCATTACTAAGAATTCTAGATTTCACGTTGCTGTAGGTATTTACTCGTGGCATCTTGTGGGTGGTTAGGCGCGGGCGGCATGCCTATAGCCGATTTGATGGTGGGTGGAGACCGGCTATCAGTGGCAAAGGGTCCATGTGACCTGATTCCTGTCGGCTTCTCTTTCATAATTTATATAAAATCTAATTATCTTTGAACGATTTGCAGACCAGTTATGCATGTTAACAGTACCGATATGTTGTGTCGGGTTCCATTTCGGAAGTTTCAGCCACTTCTAACTATTTATACCTCACTGGCTCATGGCTACCATATAGATGGTGAAAACCGACCCGACGACGACTGATAAGTCGTGCCGATAATGGAAAATCGTGGCGACAATTGCATTCGTAGTCTGGTTGTAGTCAGTGAGACAGACCAGCCTTATTTCATCCTGACGGTAAGACTGCTAAATAGACCGAGAGAAGTTAGTAAAAGCAGCACAAGCAGAATACAGACGTGATACAGGTGGCTAACAGTCGGGATGGATGACGAGATACCATACGACGGCAGCTGGTGAAAGGTGATCCCGACCCTCAGAACTCAGGAGAATAACTCAAAAAGGAGTAGTAATAGCAGCATTTGATCTTGTAACATTAAAAGAACCAATTATATTAATTTATTTAAATCAATAACGTTAGTCCCCCCCCGTGACCATGTAAGATGTAAAGTCTCCGAAACGTCGGGAGAAAACTAAAACAATTAAAACGGCGAAAAATAGTTCAAAAATTACAAACATTTTTATCTTCTTATTTATTTCTCAATTGTAAACGCCATAAACCACAAAAATGTAATATGTCTATAAATAAAAACTTTCCTCGTAGCTCAACGATTGCGAACTCGGGCTCAAATGATTCAAGTTGACTCCGTAAGCCGTTTATCCATAAAATTGTCAGACATATACATTTGATGGATATAAAAAAGTTCCTGTTTTTTCCACTAACAATGTAGATCATTACATAATAAAAGAGATAACGCACGGATACACTGTGCAATATGTAGGAGATAATACCGTGGGTGTGAACTGGACCTATCTATATGTAGTTTTCCGAGTGCCTCTGTAAGGCTGCATTCATATGTCCCATCTAATCAAGAGTATTGGCGGCTATCATGTATTTCCGCGGAGTTTTTCTAAATGATATTGTGTCTAGACTGAGGCTATTTACTTGTAGTTTATTGAAGTGACTTGCGTTTTATTATGAAATATATTCTTTATTCCACAGAAAAATATTCATACGAGACGTTATCTAACATGGCCCGGTAATTTATTTCGATTGTGGCTTCTATTATATAACATAAAAGTTAGCCATAAAAATGAATAATGCAATAACTTTTACCACTATATGCATTGGCAACACGTATCTAACTAAACCATGAATCTCTGGATTCTCAAATCCTTCATGCTCCTATGAAATAAGGACAATCCCATAATTTTCTAGGCCATCATCCCAGATCACATAACAGGAAAGCGACCATAAATTTATTATTAGTTTCTTCTTAGTTTATAAACCTACAATTTATTTATTTCAGATAGCTTATATTTTCTCTGTTCGTGTATAAATTTACATTGTAAGTTGAATATGTATGACTAATAAAAATTCTACCATTACGTTGGCGTAACGAGTGCATCATACCGCCATACTATATCTTATATAGTTATACTTATCTTATATAGTTACCTCTCATATCCATGTAATTCTTTGAAGTACAATGAATATAATATTTAAGTATTGGACCATATGCTCGAACCGAACTAAAATTACCAGCCCCCCTCCCCACTTTGTGCGTATACAGGGTGTTTTCTTCTATTTTAATATTCCATCCCTAATATCAAGCGGCGATAGCCAGTTGGATGTGGAACGGACTGCCGAGACGAATGTCCGCAGGTTAAAATCTCAAAGGCACACACTTCTGACTTTTCTAAAATCATGTGTGTATTCTTTGTGAATATATCGATCGCTATAACGGTGAACGAAAACATCCTGAGGAAACCTCCACATCTCAGAAGAACACTATAGGAATTTCCAAGGTGTCTGAAGTCTACCAATCCGCACTAGACTAGCGTGGTGGACTAAGGCCTAATCCCTCTCAGTAGTAGAGGAGGCCCGTGCTCAGCAGTGGGCAGTATATAATACAGGGCTGATATTAATGTTATTATTAATATCAAGCAATTTCTTACAGGTAAAAAGTTTTACTAAAATGAAATGAATCAGTTCACCGCACATACCCTGAACTAGTTCGCGTCCCCATCCTACTACGTAATCCCCGGTGTATTCGCCACAATTCCGCGAACTTGCCGCCACCTGCCATCTAATTCGGCCGGTCTAATCCTCATACATATAAATTCGAGTTAGATTTGTTATTTGCCTGCCTACGTACTTATTTGTTATAGTTTTTCACGACTTTGCAAGTTTTTGGTCTCTGTTGGATACTTTTTAACTTCCGTGTCAGAAAACCGGATAATTGGAGCACCTGCGTCTTGTGTCAGATATTTGATTACAAGCATTTTTTTGTTTAAGAAAGAGGATAATGTTATTGAACTAGTACTTTATTGACATGATGAAATGAAATAACTTATCTTAATTTTTACCCGACTATAATATTTTAGTCGGCCAAAGATTAGTGTAAGCCATAAAATAACGAAAATAAGGTAAAACCTTATATTCTAATTATTTTTTCGAATTTAGTTTTGTGATTTCGTGGCTTTGTTTTGTGACGGATTTAGAATGGGCTACATTTATGTCAGATGTATGTACCTATCTACACTATATTTGATGCTATTTGAGCGTTCAAGGGTTAATATTTTAATAAACGAGGCTTGATTAAATCAAGGCTAAACGTAATGATCTATTTTTTATCATTATGAGATTTAACATTTACCGACTTGAAGACCGTAGTTTTTTTATTGTTTTGATCGACGAGACGAGCTTACCGTTCGCCTGATGGTAAACGATACGACCGCCCATAAACAGTAGCATCCAACACTTTGAATTACAAAGTATTGTTTGGTATTCCACTGCGCTCGCCATCCTGACACACGAGATGTTAAGTCTTATTATGTCCTGTAGTTACATTGGCCATAATGTCCTTCAAAACGGAACACAACAGTGCCTATATTGGCGTCAGAAATAGAAATTTCGGTGGTATCTACCCAGGCGGGCTCTCACATATGAGAAGCTTACTACCACTACCATTATAGAGTACAAATTATGGATAGTGTAGCTACAATCAACAGGACAGCACTACAAAAAATAAAACCTTGTTAATACAAAGAAAACAATTTATATTTCAAGTTATGAATTCCCAAGAAATAAAGCTTATCTTACTTAAAAGGGTTTATCTCAATATTCCGTTATTCGTGAAACGAAGGTCTGTCCCTAAGGCTTTCCAGTGGCACGCTATTAAAACCTTGTACCATCAATGTTACAAACACCACCTGATAGAATATCTCTAGCCAAGATGTCTTTGAAGCTGCCACTTTGATCTTCACTGATTGAGATCTACATGACCTTCAGGACAGATGGTGGTAAATCCGAGGTTTCGATGTACTCAAAACACATCTTAACGTGTTTATTTAGAGTTGGTTTTGTGTTGACGGGTGTATGACACAGATTTTCATCAGGACTGCTATATTTTTTTTCACAGACTTCATAATGAGCAGCGGGAGTAGTGAGTGCGTAGTGAGGAGCACAGCCCATTTGAGTACAGATGTTTTTGTTTTTGCGAAGTGGAATTTGTAAAGGGTTAATTATCCCAACAATATTTGAGCGGTTTATAATTTTTTGAATTTGGTACTGGTTCTTAAGCGTTCAGTTGGTGCATAATGGAGTTTTTAGCGTTTGTGGAGGTAATCAGAAGAATAAATAAATTTGTATTCAATTGTAAACTTCGAAATTAAGTATTGCAAAAACAAAGGAGAATATATTTCTTTTCTTATACTTTTATCAGCCCGTGTAATTAAGCTACTTGATCGCGAAACGCATAATTACTTATAATTATGGTGGTCGTTATGAAGACTTTAACTGACTCATTAATTAAAGAAATACGCTTAACAACCAATTCTATTGCTACTAGTTTTAGCTATATCGTGATTCCTACATACATACGCAGTATTACTCCTCTATCCCATAGCTGTAAGCAAAGACTATGGATTGCCACTTTACATGATTTTGGAATACATATCTCGCTTTCTCTCACCCAATATGAATCACTGTAGCTATTTATAACGCCATCTTTACGACACCAGCACCGTCTAAAAGTCAGAATAAAAAATTATATTTACTACAGGAGCAAAGCTGGATCAAAAAGGAATCTGGTAATTCAAGACATGATCTATTCGTGTCCCAAATTTCATTTAAATGCGTTCAGTAGTTACTGCATTTACTTCTAACAAACATACAAACTTATCTAAACTATTTATAAACTTAGTAAGATTTTCATCTTCAACTCAACACTCTTGTACAGACCGATCCCTCTGTATACAGTCATCGTAGTGCGTTGCAGATAAGTGTGTTAGCAACGATGTGAGCCTCCCACCAGTTGTGTTTGATGTTGCGCGCTCTCGAGGGGTTTCGTTTCAATGTCTGCCTGTTTTTTTTGCGGTTTTTAAGGCCACGCTCCATGGAGCGTCGCGTTTGGGTAAAAGTTTTAAAGGGTTGAGATCGAGCGTTGTTTTGCTTTGCGAAACTGGGTTTGGCTTAAAGTTTGCGTGTGGAAATCGATTTGGAGTGTAAACTTGATGTTAGCGACTAGCGAGTCACAAACGACCTCCATTTT
Organism: Manduca sexta; assembly: GCF_014839805.1. Taxonomy (NCBI): domain Eukaryota; kingdom Metazoa; phylum Arthropoda; class Insecta; order Lepidoptera; family Sphingidae; genus Manduca; species Manduca sexta. Next base: position 6,975,203 of record NC_051128.1, read on the forward strand.
GTAGTCTATATATGCTGTAAATTGACTAGAAAGGGTATTCCTCAGACTTGAAGCCGAGAGGTGATGCTCTAGAACTTTCTGTATTGGTTGGAAATCTATCATGGTGTTGTCTTCAGGAAAGAAATATGCCCTTTCTTATGCTTCAAGCATTTTTTCAAATTTCATCGAAGGCAGTTTCGTGGTTTAGGAGCCGACAAAGACATGTTTTATTTTATTTTATTGAGGAAAAACAAACAGTTGTACATTAAATATGATTAAATAAGAACATACATACATTTTTTTATAAACATACAACCTACAACGTTCTTCACAGAATATTAACAGTATAATTTTCATGTACGAGCGATTAATTTACAATAAAGAAATAAAATTAATAAATAAAAAGAAAAATAAATTTAATAACTAAGAGAGGGACAAGTGACAAATTAAAGTATAAATAATGTTATTTCTGCATTACTTGTAGTGGTAATAGGGATCACGCGAACGAAGACACGAGCAAAACTTGTTTACATTATAATGCATTTCAATGCCCTTAAACACTAACACCTTACATAATTGTAGGGAAGCCATTGTTTCGAGAATGCTCCACCGGCTATAAATCCCGGAGCGCATTGGAAAATCATCAATCTCCAGCGACTCCGCCTATTCAATGCTGTTTATTTTCGACTCAGATAAAATTATTTCCGTTAGTTTTGGTAGATTTTTGTTGTGTGTATTTGTTGTGCAGGTGAGGTCTAGTTTAATGGTATGAGTAAGGTTCCGCGATTGCTTTGTTAGTTGCCGAAGACTATTTTACTAACTATGACTTATGGTTTCATAGTCGTCTTTTTATTATGTTGACGGTGTAGTATGTGTCGCGTCGTCCTATTGATATAAAATAACACATCAAGCCATCAGGCAGGCAGCGTAGGCAGAGGATCAATTAGGGCACCCATTTTGGCCATGTGTGTTCTGTCCCATGATGTGATCGGGGGCGAGACTGTCACATTCCAGACTCCCGGCTCATATTGAATATCGAAATCCAATTTTAACCTATTGAAGATTCTTATAAAAGAAATTCTGTTTACTTTCCGATATTCAGATCACATCAACAAACCAAATCGTATATTTTACAAACTTACCCCTAAAGACGCAATATGTAAAGTTTGGAATTGATTAATCAGGAATACCTTAAAGAGCGCTTCGGAAATATCCATTGGTTTAAAAAAGAAACACCAATAATTAAAAAATACGATGTTGTATATGTATTGTGAATTAAACAATTCCACCTCTATTTATAATTAAAAATCCAAAACAATCTCTTAAAATCGAACAGACAGGAACAATGAACGCGCAAATAATCCCGTGCAGGAATATTTTTTACACAAAACGTTGTCTACAGACTACAGAACATTTCGTAATGGTTGGGGAGACGTCGCTTCATTTTAAATCACTGTAGAAAATAAAACGATGCGAATGTCGCTTATCCGTCACTCTGTAAATAAGTCTACGTTTTATTTGACGAGACGAGAATCTTCGTCTGATGGTATGACTTACGAGCTATCTTCTTTCTGCCCTCATGGAACACTTTTTCAAGCATTCGGAAACGATTTAATTTAGACATTTCAACAGTCTGTCGTCTGCAAATCTTATAAGAAGTTGTCTGTTGATCATTAAAGCTAAGACCTCGCAGTCCAGAGATCATTTACGTCACTACTAGACCAAGGTTATTGAACTATGGATGCCCATAAATAGCAATTAATTGAGTTCATTTTGCTCTTCACACAAGCAATTAAGGAATGTTTTATAATGTCTAGTTATACTGCCTATAATGTTACGAACGCCAGGATATAACAAAGCTTGCGCGCTGCTTAGGGGGAGAATAGACGAAGCTGTGGTAGTTTACCAACCCCACGTGCGTGAACGAAAAACCCCTACATAGTGATTTTATAAATATATATCTCGATTTTAATGCTACCCATTTTGATTGTGATTTTGTGTGTTATTTTTGGTTGAACCCAAAACCTACAAATTCACAATAACCAACTCAATATTCAAACACCCTAATATGCGTGGAAAACTTAAGGAAAATCGGTTAAAAAACACCTTCCCAAACCCCTTACCTTTAGGGTTGTTTACCAACTTACGTTTGCTGTTACCAAAATAAACTGCAGACCAATTTTGATAATAAAATCAAGAGAACTCGAAGATGGAGCAAGTTTCCCACACGCAAACCCATATCTGGCACCGCAGTTGGAAATCGTTGGTGCAGAAATCTCCCAACTCCTTAAAGACGATAATTTCAAATCAAACCAGTGGAGTGTAGAGATAAATTCAGGTGCTCACGGCTCTGAACAAAACAGATTTAAATAGTCCATCGAAAATTCGGCGGTTTGCGAACGCGACGTGAGTACTGAGCTGTGTCTGATAACGAAACGAATTCACTTTGATAATGGGTAATCTAGACATTTATTGTTTACTATGATAGTACTTAGAATTACAAATAATAGGCACAGCATTGTTAGATGCATCACACGCTAGGCAAATTATTAATTCGTTTTGTTGACTCAATTGTCTTGCATATTGATATTTCACTTACTGGTGGTAGGATATATTTCATATGCACCCGGATAGCGGTCACCGTATACAAGGTGTTAGAATCCGCCATTCAGGGGCCTTATTCTCTATCCCGCACGTTATTTTAACAGTGCGTAACAAGCCCGTAACACAACGCATCATGTTTAGGACTATAGAAATTTGGCTTACAGAATACCATTCCACGCACATTTCTCGCAGATAACATGACACGGCCGCGTTACACGTTTACACTATCATACAGAATAAGGGCCCTGGCTCATATTTTTTTCGACCCCATCCCACTTACCGGCAGGAGCAGTGGGTTTAGTTCTACGTGCATATAAATATTTTTTTAAATTCAAATTAGTGTTGCGATTATTTTTAAAATACAGATATATGGGAATTTATAAAAAAAGATATAACAACAGCCAGCAATATTCGCTAAGAGCAAGAAAAATTGCCAATAAAAGACTGACGTCTGTCTTGTAGCACTCTTCAATCTTTATCAAAAATAACAGAACGCAATAGCAGGCAACCGGTTATGAGAGTTAAACATATTTACATCACTTTCATTTACTAAAGAATACTCCATTCTTATTATCTCACGATATTTCCTGTTACTGTAAACATTGCACACGCCTAGTTTTGCACTTTCCAAAAATCAACCCTTCAATATTCGAACCCTGTACCTTCAACTCAATCACTATTCCGCCACTCTCGTAAAACCAAAGTTAGCGCTCTATTGAAGTCTAGGTTTACCTAACCCCTTCAATTTTAGCATAGTGCTTACAAAGAAGCGTCTTTGAACCCCGGACCCTTGGGTTGCTCTTATGTACCCATTTGAATATGAGTAGAGAGGATAATTACGTTGCGCGGAGACATCTGTCTGTGTGTTGTGCGGAAATTATGTTGAGTCGACGTGAGGGAGACAATTTTGTATAGTAGTACTGTAATGTATATTTTACTGGTGGTAGGATATATTTTATATTCGCCCGGATGGCACCCACCAAGGTTTTAAAACCATAATGGCCAACCATAGTGGCCAACGTAAGTGTGTGGCGTTCTGGAATCAGTCAGTGTATATTCGTGCCAACAGGCCGGCATAATTGTGTTGACTGCCGATGGGTACTCATCTCTCGTCAGTCAACATTCTATCGGACCCCACTCTACATACCATCAAGTGAAATAGAGTCTGATAGAATGTTGACTTCTTGTCGTATAAAAACAAAAGTTTTTTTAAATATTTGTGGATATGTATAGCAAAGGATCCCGATCTGGAGTCCTGATTTCGTTTTTGTTATAATTTTCTCCCGACGTTTCGTACTGCAGCCTTACGTCACGGGCGACACAGAGGTGTTGGTAATCTGAAAAAAATTACAATGTCTTGTAGGTAAAATATAGGAATATCTTATACAAATAACATAATCTATAAAACAAAAAACCGCAGTAAAAGTATTTTTATTTTGATGTTAAATACTCGCGTAAATATATAAGAAATCATTTTGGTAGAATCACGTTATTTTATTTATATACTTAATGTAACTCTTTATAGCAAGCATACAATTGGTCTCAATTGACACTCGTATGAATTATAAGTAGCTTGCTGTATTTTCTATGGCAAAAGAGATTACCCATGTCTCAAACAACATATTTTCACTCCTATTCTCATTTTAAATACGCCAGAGCATCTATAATTATTTCTTTTATTTATTTCTTTCAATTTCTTCCAAATTACAGGTTATAATTGAGTAATGAAAAAGTTGATACAAATAAGGTGTTTTACAATTATGCTACCAAACTTCTTTAAATGTTAAGTGTTTATTTGTAGTAGAGATCATGTCATTTTCCGAAAAGGAACTCGACATAACATATAGGTACTACTAATATGCATGAATGCTATTAAATTATTTCAATGAAAATTTGACTTCATATAAGTCATAAAGGGAAGCCGACAGGAATCGATATAATAGACCGTTCGCCGCTACTACACTATAAATATAGGCTATACATTGATACCCTTTTACGAATGCATACGTCATATAATGAACTTGCAGCGAGCGCCGCGCCGTCTGGGCCGTCGGTAACGCGACACCGAAGGCTTACATGGTTGGCTGCATTGCCACGGATTCGTATCGGATGTCGCGTGTCGGCACCGTTGCTAACTGGACTGAGCACTGCCCGTGCCTCATGCCCCGCCTCATGTCTCCGGTATCATGCATGCTATAAAATCGACGAATTTTTATCAACTTGTGTATGCAATAAATCACTCATATAACTACTATAAGCTAGTGACGGGTCAATATAAACCGATGTTTACCGGCTTCCCTTTCGTAATTTATATAATTAACATTAGAACGATTTCCAGTCCGTATTGATGTATATTATTAGTACTTCTATGTCGTGTTGGGATCCTTTTCGAAAAATTTCACCCTTCGCCACTACTTTATGCAGTGGATTTGATACCAGAAATGGTTATTGGAAAGTTTATAATAAAATATTGATCATGTTCGGGATTTTCATTTTGTTTTAGTGGAAATTGCTTCTTTTATTATTTTATTTATTTTTAGGGATCAATGGACAGTCTCACAATTAAAAATTAAGATTTAAAATCAATGGAGTAGTTCCAGATTGTCGTTATAGACATGGTTTAGCTCTTTATAACATTGTACACAAGATGTTGCTTGCTCCTTATCCTGCGTGTAAGATCTAAAGTCCTCACTGTATAGGTACATTTTCAGTATTAAAAGAGATAGTATGTGCTCCAGAACATGATCTATCCGTGAGCCAAATTCCATCTGAATCAGTTTAACAATCAGTAAGTAAGTAATCAGTTTAACAAATATCTAAACATCTCTAACTTCTGTATCTTTATATGTTACTAATATATAATATAAATACCAACGCTTGTAATTTTTTTTATTTGTTAGAAATAAATGCAGGCACGGCTTAACGAATTTGGATAAATTTTGGCCCATATAGACCATGTCACTTTTTATCCTATTAATTTGCTCCCAGAGGAAATATATATTTTAATATATTTCTTTAAATCGATGGATCTGGTACACATGGCTGTATAAATAGCTATAGTGACAGTATTTTTTGTACCGGAAAAAGCTTTTCACCCAAGTGGCTGCGAGAAATACTTAATTAATCTTTAACATAAAAAAATACAGTAAAAAGCTTTTCACTCAGGAGAAGCTGTGAGTGATAATTAATCTTAAACATCTCAAACTTTAGTATTAATTCTAGATTAATACAATTTAATTGGGATTTGTAAAACGCGTGATAGCGCGGCGTTGTTTCAAGCTCATTAAGTTCAAGCTTAAAGCCTTAGACATGTTCAAGCTGAAATATGCATGGCTCGAGCCGTCTACAGGGTGCTCTGTTAATGTCATGCCATGTTTATATTTATATTAATGTTGCTTTGATTTTATTAACATTAAAGTATGTATATTATTTACGAAAAAAACTTACTTATTGGCTTATCCGCAGGTTGGTCTCTTATTGTCTTATGATTGACAATGAAATGTTTTTGCTGCTTTAATATCGGTTTTGATTCAAGAAGTTATTTAGTTCAAGATATATATCAGAAAATATCAAATATATAGGTACAATAAAAATATCTGGAAGTTTTTTATAAGACTGATTTTAAATTCTTGATAAATTGTACCTCTCAAGTAAACTGTATTTTGTTGAAATAGAGAAGTTAAAATAAACCATCTTATTCATAAAACTGTTTTTTTGGTTTTTGTTATATTTTAGTCTATGAATAAATTTTATTTGACGATCAAATTTGACCTTGTAGGGTTAAGAAATGTATTTTTTAACGTTATGAATATTTTATTTGAAGACGTAATAGTTATATCTATATTTGATCAAATATTATTTCTCTATGTTTTGAAAGTTAAATCCATTTTCATATATATCTTAAAAATAAATTGTTCTCCAATGGCGTTGCTCAAGACCCAAGCCACCAGTAGTTAGGGATTCTGAGTGAGGAATCTCCTCACAATACGTGCTGTATCCAGCAATACTGCCTTCTGGCTTGACTTAATGGCCAATTGAGAGCTTCTGGAGATGTCGGTCGAGACTTAGTATCGAACTATGTACAGAGATGTCAACCAGGACAATAATTGTAGAGTGTACATCCCACATGTCAGTAACCTCGTGTGCCAAGTCAATAATATGTAGTGTTTATTTTTAATTGAAATTCTTTATTAGTAATTGAGCCAGAGTAACAAAATTAAATCAAAACTTGATTCACGAAAACAAGACTAAATAATTATAAATTATTAACCTAACCTAACGTAACCTAGAGAAATATTAAACAAAGATAAAATTACACATATAGACAACCATTATTTATTTATCCTAAACAAATAAAAATATTTATTAAAATAATAATCAATTGATTAACCGCGTCACTACTTATTTTTATGCATTTAGACTAACAAGAATTGTCCTATACATTACAGCCAAAGTAATATAGGTCATTCGAGTCATAAGTACAGACGTTTTACTATTTTTACTATACGTTTTATAGCCTATAATGTAATGAATAAAGTTGACAACAATAATAGTGCAATAAAACGTCTGAATAGTCTCAATATAAACATGTCAAGTTGCAACGAGATATCTAAGCTGGCAGATAAAAATGTTACAACTCGTAAACAGACGCTCTTGGCAACATTTGATTAATTGATTGATTAGTACACTGCTGGCCGAAATAACTGGTTCTCTTGTATTTTGTATAACTTCTATGTTTTGTTGAAAAGTCTTATTCGTTACATAAGTAGCTAAAACACTACTGCGGGCGCCGTTTTAAAAATCATATAAGAAAATACATGTTTTTTATAGAAGACAAATTGCCAGAGAAAATGTAGCTTGAGATAATCCAGGACATAGTTTACACGTGTGTCAAATTCCTTTCCGATCAATTGTTCCTGAGTTGACTTCTTATAAACATACATATTTTCAAAAATCTTTGCATTTATAATATTTTGTAAACTCTGAGATGATTTTAAACTCCATCTTAATAGAAGAAGAACAATAATAAGTTATACAGCACTTAGTAGGTAGGTTTTGGAAAGGAAATATCCTTTTAAAGAGATACTGACGTATTGTTACATTTTGTTGAGTTCGAAAGAAATTGAAGGGTCATTACTAAAAATTGTCAGATTAAGGACTTTACCAAAATCTTCAAATACATATCCTGCATTCATTAAGGTATTAGACAGCTAATTTAGTGAGTACCCACATTTAGTTACCATTATTTATTTTAGTTATTCGGGAGTATAGCTGTCAACACTATGTAGTCGTCTTATGAAATCAATGAATTTGGAGCGTTAAACATAGCTCGTCTCGTCATTCATAAAAATCACAATATTAACGATCACTCTGTATCCGTGACCGCGCGAGGGCTAGAGTGGTAGAGTTACCGTCGTCCGCCGCTGGTTAATTTAACTCAGGTCATTGCCATGGCCAGCCGCATGTACTAGCTTGTGTATGATTTATTGCGCTTTCATTCTATAATAATATTTTTTTAAATATACCAATTTTTTTATTTGTACTTTTATATTCGGACTGCTTCGGTAGCGTAGTTGTATTATGGTTTGTCTGTATTGCTGAGGTCTCAGGTACGATCTTCGGGTTGGGCAAAATATT